>NW_028280485.1:0-19966 GCF_059751315.1 Micrasema longulum | reverse complement strand
CATAAAATAGTAAAAGAAATTCGAGATGTAAGATGTAATCCGTTTTCACGTTCATCTGTCAGCGCCTGGAACTGTAGTGCGGAGTGGGTAAGGGGGGGGGGTAAGATAATATGCATAGACAACTCTCCTTATATTTCTATCTGTGGCCTGTGGCATTACCAACATTAAAATGAATGCATTACTCGCGAACTTCTGTGACAAAATTTATTACCAACTTACGAAACGATCGTTTCCGAAAGAGCTTATTTTCGAAACGAAAATAATTAATGAAAATATTCATTATAAGGGTGTATATAAACACTAGGAGAATCTTTAAAAAGTCTTTTATTTGTAGAGTACGTTAAATCCGATATTCCTCCCGAGTGATAATACCCTATTCACTATTTGTCGCTTACGTTGTTCTGCCGATTACGGCTCGATATTTTGTTTGACAGAACCTCGTTTCCCCAACGCGACGATTTGCTAACGCTATTTCAAATGTAAGATGTATTAACGATGCTAATGCTAATGATCCATCAGTAGAGGCAACCGGCCGGACTGGTCCTCGCTAGCGGATATGGATATTGACCTTTCGGAGACTCCTCACGGCTGTACCGGGAGAGCAGAATTAATAGATCAAAGTACTGCGGGCTGCCACTTAATCTATTTGTTAGTTCGATTTATCTCTTTAGAATGTCCGCGTCATTGAGAAAGTTGTTTATTTTATGAATATTATTATCGTTCTTAACTTTTATATAGCACTTCGAAATATTTATTTATTTATTCAACGGCCTATACCTTTACAAATTTTTTTTTTCTCTTACGGAAGTATTAGTAATTCCGTTACTGTCGTATTCTTTGCCCATTTAAAAATCATCGTCACCATTCCATGTCCGCTCCATCGTAAGAGCATATGGTTTGCGTCCCGTAGTTCTGACACTGCCGTTGAAGAGTCACCAGCGGACGTCCGAAACCTCGAGAACCTGATGCTCTGTGTATTTTGACAATCCATAGACGCGCATCATATTCAGTCTTCTGTTACATACGGCATAATTGGATGGGGTGGAGTTTTGGACGCACATAGTCGCCCTGTAGAAATTGCACAGAAGAGTATAGTTAAGATAATGTACAAAAAGCATAGACTATTTCCTAGTAACGAATTGTACATAGAGAGCGGACTCCTTAATTTAAAAAAGTTATATTTATTACAATGCTTAAAATATGTACACAAAAATAGGAAATTGTTTGGCAATAATTTAAATAGGACTAGTAGCAGATCAGAAAGTGTACTGTCGGTTCCAGGATGCAGAACTAAGTTCGCACAGAGACACTCTTTCCATGTTGGTCCAAGATCTTTTAATCTCCTACCCAAGGAAATACAAAATATAGAATCCCTTCCAAAGTTTAAAGCGGCTTTGAGGACTTGGATCAGCATGGAAAATACAGATATACACCTATTGTGAAAGAGTCGTACAACAGCATATTCTAAACTTTGATGTCTTAATTACATTGTTTATGTCATTTTCCTGTTATTCCTGTATGATTTTTTAATGGCATTGTCATATTTGTGTTTGTATACCAAAAAATTCACCAAAAACAATAAAAAAGGAATGGCCCACGCTCAGACGTTTAAGTCTTTGTGGGCATTTTTTCCAAATTTAAGGCTATGTTTATTTTTAGAATATGTATTTTTTCTCTTTTTCTCTTCTAATGCTTAATATGTAATTTAATATGTAATTTAATATGTAATTTAATATGTTTAATATGTAAAATATGTAATTTAATACATGCATAATATGTAACAGTATGGAAAAATAAACAAAAAAAAAAAAAAAAAATATAGTAAAACTAGCGGACCCGACAGATGTTGTCCTGCCCGAACGTTAGCTTGGAAAAGTATTTTTCATTGATAAGTGATAAGTACCTAGGTATAATTGTTTGTGATTAAATTCAAAAATTAAAAATTGATAATATTCCAATATTGAATTTAAGTAGGTACCTAGGTACTTGTTTATGGTTGAATTCCAAAACATGAAATAAATATTTTTTCAAATATGGCATTCTTTTTGCAAACGTCAAACTCCGGTCTTCTCACCAACAGAGTGGTGTACTTATGTTGAAAAACGATTTTTAAAAATGTATTGAATTTAATATTTTTTTAGTATTACCAAACATTCAGTAAAAAGAAATAAATGGGAAGAATAAGAAAGAATTTAAGAAAAGAATCTGATTGGAATCCATAAAAAGCAAATGTGGTTTATAAACATTCAAAAACAAACTTTTTTTATACACGAAAAAACAACATCTTTCCATTTTTTTGTAAATGCATTCTCCCCAAATGCAACCCCGGTAGATCGATAAATAAAACATTTATGCTCCTAACCTTTTTTTACACATTAGATTGGAAATTTTAATATCTACGAACACGCACATCGCAAAGATCTATATTTCTCTGAAAACCGCACGTAAATCGGTTAAGCCGTTTAGGAGTTCGGTAACATCACATGTACAGAGGAATTATATATATAAAGATAAAGATGGGCATAAAATTGACATTTTTAAGTACATATTATGTATATATAGAAAATTATTATAAATGAAACTAGAAAGACACAATGGTATATAAGTAGACTTGGTGGGAGTGGAAGCGGGAGAGAGGTGTTATTAAATGAATTTCATTCAGTGATCGTTTGTAAGAAGACAACTTGTTATCAAAGAAATAAAGACTAGTATGTTTGTTGGCAGACCTAAGAATTCTGGGCATAGGGGAATGAAAATCATAGTTAGTTCTATGGTTATCGGTATGAAAGAGTAAGTTTTGTCTGAGGTTTCTAGTTGAGATATTCAATTTTATCGAGCTCAGTAGTTCAGGCGCATCAAAGAGTGAGTTGAGAATTTAAAATAGGACTATAAGGTCGGATTTATTTCGATGGTCTTAAAGAGAAGATATATTTAAGCTAGTTTCTAACTCATTATACGTATATTGGTTTCTGGATAAGCCCAATCTCCAGCCTATCTTTCTTAAAAATCGATGTTGAACTGATTCAATATTTTTGACGTGAACGTCATAATATGGAGACCAGATAACAGAAGAATACTTAAGGTGCGGGCGAGCTAGGGAACAGAAGATAATTTTAAGCGTATTGATATTTTTGAAGTCAGTTGTGCTTCTGTTAATAAATCCAAGAAGTTTCAAGGATTTATTGAGAACATGTTCAATATGAATTGTACAAGAAAGTTTAGTGTCAAGTATATTACGAATATATTAAAAAAATGTGTGACACGAAAACGTACCCATAGTTACTGAGTTTGTTTTTTTACACCAAGAGTGGTATTCTGAATCTTCTCTACAGAGGTATGGTATAAAAAAGTTGGAATATCGTCTTACTAAGTGTGTCGTAAAGGAGACTATGTTGAGAAATAAATGGTTTTTGAAGAAACAAAATGTTTTTTTCCTACTTATGTAGCTTCATTTTCAATCCGCCGTCGTATATGTTATATTTAAATAAATGAATTGAATTGAATTGAGAAGAATCTATATTTTTATCAGGAGACATTGAGCGCCGCACAACGTTTGTACGTGACATTATGTCAAAACAACGACTGTGTTGTATAATGTAGCTCCCGGATTTTCCTATCAACTATTGAATGAAATGATATTTATTTATTTATTTATTTATTAACATACACGGCATAATTGCCTTTTACAAATTTATAATATAAACATATAAGGTTTGATATTTTTTAAACTACATATTTGCACTCAAAACTAAGGAACAATAATCAAGCCTAAAAATTATATAACATAATATTTAAAAAAAAAGAAAAGTTTAAATAAAACAAATGTTTGAAATAAAAAGTATACGAGAACTTTAAAAATTAATATAAAAAGTAAATCAAATTTTAAACATAATAAGGTTTATAATAAAAATATATATAAAAAAAAAAAAACAGAAAATCATATATGAAGTAACTACATTAAATATGATTACTGCTCATCTTTGAAAAAGTTTATAAGGTTTGTTCTATAAGAACAATACCCCACATTAAATATATCCGATATGTGGGAACAACTATTGCCGAGTTCATGAAGTCGGCTCAATACGGCATTACAATCATACACTGTGCGTGAGTTACTACTGCAAAACGGTGGCACCCGCCTAGTTATCCTTCCAGGCACCCTGAAGTTGACGAGTGACAAAAGTTCTGGGCAATCCCATATAGAATGCACAATTTTATACAAATTTAACAGGTCTATAATTTTTCTTCTATCGTTAAGTTTAAGCAAATTTAATGTTTTTAATAAAAAATCGCAATTTAAAAATTCATGACTAATTCCAAGTTTAAAATTTATGTATCTTAAGAATTTTTTTTGGACCCTTTCCAGAGAATTTTGATGACAATTGTAGTAAGGAGTCCAAATTGTCGAGTTGTACTCTAACTGACTTCTCACTAAAGAAGTATACATCAACTTCAAAGTGCCTATGTTTTTGAATTCATTAGTCACACGTAACACGAATCCTAACATTTTCAGAGATTTACTAGTTATGTTGTTAATGTGACTAATGAAGGATAATTTTTGGTCGAAAATGACGCCTAAGTCGCGCACCTCAGAAGTTGAGATTAATTGAGTATTTCCCATCAGATAATCGAATAATATGGGATTTTTTATTCTAAAAAATCTCATTACCTGGCATTTTTTAATTTTCAATTGCAGTTCATTAGCAGAGCACCACTGAAACATTTTATCTAAATTACGCTGCAGAATATTACAATCATTTACAGTATTGATTATTTTAAAAATCTTCATGTCATCGGCAAACAGCAATATCTCCACATCATCAAATACATCGATTACATCATTAACAAAGATGATGAAAAGTATTGGGCCCAAATGGGAGCCCTGTGGAACTCCACTAGTAGCACAGAAAGTTTGGGACAAAGTGTCACAAATTTTTACCGTTAATGTTCTATCAGTCAAGTAGCTTTGAAACCATTTAATCATAGGACCACTTATTCCTAGTTTAGATAGTTTGGCGATAAGAATTTTTAAACACACCTTGTCAAAGGCCTTACTGAAATCAGTGTAAATAGAGTCTACTTGTTTTCTTAATGTAAATGAATTAGTTATGACATTTTCGTATAATATTAAATTAGTTAGCGTAGATCTAGCAGACATAAATCCATGCTGAGAAGTGGTTATTATATGCTTTAAGTTAGTTGATGCAAGTAATTTATATAAAATAATTTTTTCAAAGAGTTTGGGGATGGCAGATAATATACATATTGGGCGATAATTAGTTATGTCACTCCTATCACCACTCTTAAAAATTGGAGTAAGGAAACTGGATTTCCATACAATAGGAAAGTGTCCCTCAGACAAGGATTTATTGAAGATTATATACAAAGGATACACAAGATAATCAACACATTTTTTCAAAAACATAGATGGAATTTTATCAGGGCCACAACTGCATTTAGATTCAAGTTGTATGACGCTGTTTTTAATGTCTTTTAATTGAATATTAAGAATAGATAAATCTAGGTTAGAATTACTATTTAATTCGGGTAAACAAGTATTCTCTGAATTATTGTCATAAACACCTTTAAAAAAATCGCCGAAAAGATTGACTATATCGTTTAAATTGTTTCCAGATTTTAAGTTATAATGCATAACATTAGGTAAGACGGTATTATCATTTTTAAGGCTTTTGGAATAATTGAATATTTTTTTACATTGTTATTTACGGAATTTTCAACGCTTCTTATATAACTTTCATGGCAAAAACGAGAGAGCTTATTACACTCTCTTCTCAACCACTGAAAATTTATGTAAACAGACGAATTTCTCGACTTTTTGTAAATTTTGTGTGTAATTTTTTTCTTAAAAATTAGATCTATTAATTCTCTACTAAACCATATAGGAAAATTAGAAATTCTACTTTTAGATATTGGAACATGTAAATCAATAATATTATTTATTATATTATAAAATGTATCAACAATACTGTCCAAATTACTGTCCTGCAAAAAAAACCAATCAGCACTAGAGAGAGATTCGCAAATGATTTCATAGTTCGCTTTGTTAAAATCACGATAAGACGTTGTTGAAGTAACATTACGTAGATTTAAATCAGGAATAATTATATCCAAAACTGGATGATGAGCATCCGGAGCGAAAACAACATCAAGAGACTCACTTACAGAAACCGATGCATCACTACAAAATATTAGGTCCAGTATACGGTTGTTTTTGTTTTTTACCGAATTTAATTGAAGCAGATTTAGGAACTGGGACATTTCAATTATTTCTCTTTCGACAGCGGTTGAATTATTATAATTAACGACTTCAGCGGGTAATGCCTCAACATTATCCCAAGTAATATTAGGGAGATTGTAATCTCCAATAACAAGAAAGGATATATATATATATATGATATATATATATATATATATATATCCTTTATATATATGATATATATGATATATATGATATATATGATATATATATATATATATCCTTTATATATATATATATATCCTTTATATATATGATATATATGATATATATATATATATATATATCATATATATATATATATATCCAATATGGATAAGTAAATGCCTGAAATGTCGATAGCAGGCATTATGTAATATATATATTATTATACCTAAAAACAGTCACTGTCCACTCACCTTCACCCAGCGTGTCCGGTGCGGCGCCTAGCGGAGATACGACGCTAAAACGATTAGCTTACGGCGAAGGGGTCTCTAAACCACGGCCCTCCGCCGTCGGCCAGCACTTATTCTCAAAACTATTGGCGTTCTGAGCTTCGGTAAGCTGCCAAGATTCGCACCCATACAGGAGTACTCGTATTATTCAAGAGTTGAACAATCCGCATTTCAATTAATTTCTAATAAATCACTAAAATTACTTGGCTTCATCAACAGAATATCCTCTGATTTTACTAATGTCCGTACAATCAAAACTCTTTAATAACATATTACAACAGAGATGAAGAACATTTAAGAGAAGGTAATATAAAGGTCCAGGCATCTACAGGGCTTATGACCTGTCAATGGCTGGTTTAAGTGGCCACTTTACACACTGTGTAACATTCACCATTCTGCCTATATTTGAACATCCATATTCCTTCAATTCTTTCATCTGTTGATGTTTGTGAAGTTAAAGAGTACCTGGTCCACGAAGAAGTATAGAAATTGAAAAAATAATATTTTCAGGCGTTGCCTAGTATGTAGGTGAAATAATTCAATTAGATGAATCTCACCCGCATAAATAAAGGTTTCAGCTCTTTTACTTCACAAACATCAACAGATGAAAGAATTGAAGGAATATAGATGTTCAAATATAGACAGAATGGTGAATGTTACACAGTGTGTAAAGTGGCCACTTAAACCAGCCACTGACAGGTCATAAGCCCTGTAGACGCCTGGACTTCTATATTACCTTCTCTTAAATGTTCTTCATCTCTGTTGTAATATGTTAATATAAACATTTAAAGTATCGTTGTCGGTAACCTAAAATTAAACATGTTTAGAAGAAAAAATTGTACGCATATTCTGCTTTTCATACAGAAAACTTAATTTTCCTTTCAGATAAAATTTAAGATAAACGTTAACTTCCCACTGTAATCGGAGCCCAGCTTATGTCTACTATATTCTGCTCCGGCATATCTAAGATCAGCTACGTCTACGGCGAGAGGAAAAGTTATTTTACCTCTACGCAAACAGCGCACTAAATTTAGTGAACGCGCATTTGCGGTCGCAGGCCCTATGGCATGGAATGCTCTCCCAGCAGAGGTGCGAGGCTGTGAAAGTGAAGTGATGTTTCGGAAAAAACTTAAAACCCACTTGTTCTCTAAATCATTTGAATACATCCGTAGCATGTGACAACAAAATAAATTATTTTTATTTATTTATTTATTCGCACTCTTTATCAAAATACAATTCCATATTCACTTTGCCCAGCTAACAAGGGTACATACCCCGTTCCAAGCTAGGCAATTACATTTTTATATATTATAATAGTTAACAAATTAATATAGAGCACAGACAAACAAAATATAAACTTATTCGGATACACATTTTGATTCATATACATACAGACATACACACATATACACACATGTATATATAAATATACACATATATACACATGTACATACACACACACGTACATACACCCATGCGCATACACATACATACATTCATAAAAACATAGACAATTTATTTACGCGAAACTTCATGGTTGTCATCTATAAATATATATTTTTTTTAATTATTCCTTATTTTTTATATTTTATTTTAGACATCCAGTAAGATTCTCCAATCCGTGGCATGCATCAACTTTTCTGACTCCCTACGACCAATGTCATGAAAGAGCGAGGTCAACACCTTCCGTAACTTGACAACACTCCCGTCTTTCCACGATTCTGGCAAAAGGTTATGGACCTTTTTGCCTACGTTATAGTGTTGTCTCGATGCCAGAACAGTGTTGACCCCTTCACTTAGTATCAGATCCCTATTAGAGTATCTTGTATTATGGTTGTGGTTGACGCTTGGGTAAATGTCTCCCTTTATGTGTGTAACCACTACCGTTCTCAATATATACTGTTGAATAATATTCAGTACTCTGAATTCTTTGAAGAGCAAGTCACTTGGATAGCGAAATGTTTTTTTTAAGATGACATTTTTTTTTTTTTAAATTACAAATTTAAAAGAATTACTATGTAAAGCGCCCTTGAGGTATTTTGTTACGAAAATGGCGCTATATAAGTTATCCATAATAATAATAATAATAATAATATAATATAGCCCCGGTGAGGCTTCTATAATGTGGAGCTAGAAAGCGTAAGGTATTGCGATAGAACTCAACCGGAAGTTCGTAATAATAATTTATGAAAATTGCTCTCCATTGGCAGATTCGATTTCCGCTGAAATACCTCGCATTCCCGCTCAATTTGCTACCTAAATATTTCACCTGCCGATTGATGCGGCCCCTATCATTGTAAATCTAAAGTTGTTAATTTTATTTGATTTAAATCTTGCAATGTTATGAACTTATTTATTATTTTTTTAACTTTTTGTACGTGATGTTAATTGTTCATTGGCGGGCTTATAGCCAAATGGCAATTACTTCCAACCAACCAATAAAATAAATGTTTTATTTTTATCATTCAAGTTATAACATATTCACTTATTTGTTTATAAATTTGTATAAACCACTTTTTTTTTTAAATTACACTTCTACCGGTTTCGAGGTTACTACCTCATCGTCAGGAATTTAACTAACTTATAATTACACGCGTTGCTATTTATATAATAAAATATTATAAGAAAGAGACAGAGAATTGAAAGAAAGAGAGAGAAAGAAGATAAAATAAATCTTAACGGGAATAGTTTTAAAAGAGGACTCGAAGTTAAATTTATTTGATTATTTATTATTTGAAGTTTTTGATTAATGGCTTTACTAATTTCTAATCGTTCTAAATTATCTAAACGAAAACCATTTTCATTGACATGCAAAATTTCTACACACGTTTCTTGATTAAATTCATTGGTTTCGGATATAAGATGATTTGCGAATTCTGAAAAATTATTATTACTCAGACATCTTATATGTTCTTTGATTCTAACTTCAAATTTACGTGAAGTTTTTCCAATATAGAAATTTGGGCAATTTAAACAATTTAATTTATAAATTCCCGAATGATTTAAGTTATCATCCTTATCTTTACAGTTTGTTAATATTTTACCTATGTTATTATTAGTATAAAAAGCTGGCCTAATATTGTTAGGTAAAATTTGTGCTATATTATTAGAAAATGAATTAATGTACAAAATTCTACGCCAGTTCTCATTTTTATTGGAAATATTTTGGGAACTGTATAAGTATTTTTTCCTATAGTTTAATTTAAGTTTTTTATTTATTTTATTTTATTTGGGAAATCAACAGTTCTACATACATATTTTTAGTAAACAAACAGATATAGTGTATAAACTCAGAACTAATAACAGATTTCCACATAGTATACAAAGTAAGTAAAGAAAATATATTACATATCAAATAAATACATACAATTTATACATATAAAAATGTTATTTTCATGTACTCAATAATCAAAGATTTTTTAAATATTTATTTTAAGAACATTAAGTTACTGTAAATTGGGCGGGATAAGGACAAAAATGCTTGAAAAGAGGATAAGGAGGGGAGGGGAGATGTACATATTTATTATTATAATGTCTACTAAGTTACGTAATACATTTTTAGTGTAAATTTTAAATCTGACAGAGTGATGTTTGTGTAATCTATATTTTAAAATTTTGTATTGTACATTGAAAAAGTCCTACGAAAATAAGCATTTTTAACATACGATGTTTTACTTATTGGTACATGAAACAGATGGTACCGTCTACAAATCCTGGCTGGCACATGTATTGTTATTAAACCAAGCAGCTCTGTACAGTCAACCATTCCTGTCATAATTTAGTAAAGCAGTAGTTGGTCCGCACACACTCTGCGGTATTGTAGAGAAATGATTCCATGGAAGGTGGAGGCAGTGAGAGTATATACATAAAAAATACCGGTTTTGTATTTAAGGTACTTTATAAATTTGTTTTGAATATTTTCTATTCTACTTATATATATGGCATACTGGGGATTCCATACCTGAGAGGCGTATTCCAAATGGCTTCTGACAAATGTATAATATAATGAAATAAGGGCCTATGGATTATCAAAGTGTTTACTCATTCGAATTATGAAACCTAACATGCTCAATGCTTTGTAGGTAATTTTATTGATATGCTATTCAAAAAGTAGTTTTGAGTCTAAAACAATCCCAAGATCTTTAATTTCGTGCTTTCTCATTAGTACATTATTGTTTAGTTTGTAATCAAAATTAAGAATTTTTCTTTTCCTTGTGAATGTAATACAGACACATTTATTTATATTCAAAAACAGTTTATTTTCAATACAATAGTCAGTTAGACAATTAAGATCGTCTTGAACATGAGGCAATCTTCTCGAGATTTAACTTAATAAAAATAACTAGTAACTTATTAACTTATTATTGTTAACCTATTCAAAATGTTGTCAATTAAATTTAGTTCATAGCCATTATTGAAAGCAATACTCTTTATAGTATTTAATTCTTAAGCCAAAATTATTTTTATTTAGTGGTGTTGAAGTAAGCCGATGTATCATAGAATGGAAAGCAGAGTGTTTATGTGATAAAGGATGATTAGAAGATTTATGGATCACCGCATCTGTATATGTCGAAAAATTAAGTGGTTTATACAAATTTATAAACAAATAAGTGTAAAATTTCATACCACAAAGTAATTTTTTTTTTGATAACAATAATATAAAACATATTCAATAGAAAATAAAGAAAAAAAAAACTAAAGATAATAAATGTATTTGTACACAGGATGTTCATTAAACCCTGTCACATCCAAAACCACGATGTTCAATATTAGCAAGAAGACATATTGTAATGTTAAAATATTTTTTTAGAACGTATAAATTTAAAAAATAAAATATCAAAAAAAGAAAATGGTTGCTTACTTCTGCAGGGAAGAAACGAAGAGGGGGAGGGGGGAGTCTGATATTGCGTCGCGCTCCCCTCACTTCTCCCCTGCTGAAGTAAGCAACCATTTGTTTAAAAAAAAAATATTTTTTTTTTTTTATTTGTTCTAAATATTTTTTTAAATATGATAATATGTCTTCTTGCCCATACTGATCATTGTGGTTTCGGATTTCACAGGTTTTAAAGAACACCCTGTATAAACTACCTTAAATCAATACTATTACTCAAAGCGAAAAATAAAAAAAGAGGACGTGATTTAAACAGAGATAATGTATTAACATCTTTGATGGTGGATGGGAGATGATTCCACAGTGGAGCCGCGTGGACTCTATATGAGTTAGAGAAGAAAGAGGAATTGTGGATGGGTAGAGAGTGCCTTGAGAATTAGGACGAAGAGGTAAACCATGAACTGATAAGCGTTGAAAATTTTCACGCAGGTATATAGGAGCGTTAGGACTATGAAGAACTTTGAACAGATTTTTTTATTATTTTAGATGGTTGTCCAAAAAGAAAAATTTGGGCAACTGGTTAAACCCTTATAAATAATATCGTCTCTAGATAGGGAAGTATTTAAAAATAAATTACAAGAATGTCTTTAAGATAGGGAAAGTTCTCCTTAAGTCAGCCACCACCTATAGTCAGCCGTGTTCGACAAATCATATTCATTTATTTCGACGGCTTACGCCTTTGACAAAATATAAAATAATTTTGAAAAACAATTGTAATAAAACAAAACACCCGTATACAAGTATAGAAAATATATACGCGGACGGAAAATATATACTTTCGGATAAAGGGATTTTGAGTATTATTCAATTAAAATCAATAACCTACTTCTACTGTCTATTAAAACAATTAGTAACGAGAAACTGTTTAAAAAGGCTATAAAAAAATGGATAGTGGAGCTAGGTAGAAGTAAAATGGATTGTCCTATTCGCCCAAACCTATATTGAATCAACCGCTCCACAAGTGGATAGCTTATGTTAGGTTTTTGTTATTTTCACTGTGCGTTTTGTAATATAAATAATAAAGATGTACATACTCGTATATACCTAGTTTTTAAAACTGTGAATATTTTATTAATTATATATTTATTAGGTTAGTCTTCTTTGTTTATTCTCTAATGTAAAAACATTAAAAAAAGTATATTATTAAGTGTCCTCGGCACGGGTAACCCCAGCGAGGACACATTATTTTTACTATTAACTATAGTTTGTAAGAGAAGAATATGAATAAATGAATATAAATATATAAACATAAAATAAAATTAAGATACAATAAAGGAAAATGAAATAAGAAATTAAATTAAATAACATTGGTATGCAGCAAATTAATAATAAATAAAGATAAATTATTATGAAAATAAAACTTTGTTATTAGTGTTACACAATTTTTATTATTTTACAAGAACACTATTACAGTTTCGGGAGAGCAATCCTCCCATCGACGGGTGATATAAATATTAATAAATAAAGAGTTTAAATATAAAAAGTGTTAAAGTAACAGAGGCGATGTATCATAGTAAAAACAGTAAAACAAGTATAACACTTATTACATTTTTATAATTTAGAAAAGAGGTGACTAAAAAGTAATGATTTTAATTTGTATAAAGATAAATTAAATAAATCTAAGCTTCCATGTTTGTTCGCTAACATGTGGAGCCGTGGAATAGGCGAGTATTTAGCATAGTTTGATTTATGCAAATCACCAGCAAAAGAAGTATTTTGTCTCGTCCCACGCTGTCTCACATGAAAATTCACACAATTTAAAAGTTCGGGACTGTCAAGAACATTATTTAATAACTTAAAAGCAGCATTAAATCTGAAATTTCCCTTCTATCACTAATACGTATTAATTTTAACTGCTTCATTAAACATTTATACTTAAGCTCTTCAATTGAGATGTTTAATTTGAAAATCATAAATCTTAATAACTTGTGTTGGACCTTCTCCACACTGTTTGTATGGGTAGCATAATGAGGACCCATATTCTAACTGGCTTCTTACTAGGGCCATGTATAATATTTTTAATGCATCAACAGACCTCTCTTGTTGTTCTGAGAATAACGCAGAAACCCGTTGGAAAACATTTACTTTGAAAGGAACCCAGATCTTAGCCACCTAACTGCTCATTAAATCAGAAGTTGGCTGATATCTGCATTTGTATTATTTATATTATCTGATATTTACATTTAAGTCAAGATTGAAATGTCACTATCTAAATATTTAAATTGTTCCTTTATCCTTCTTCTTTCTTTTCCATCCCCTCTCCTCTCTTCATAGTATAGTGTTATTTTTTTTTATAAATATATTTATTTTTGTTAATCTTTGCTTTTAATTTTTGTATATTTAGATTACACAAACATCACTGTCAGATTTAAAATTTACACTAAAAATGTATTATGTAACTTAGTAGACATTATAATAATAAATATGTACATCTCCCCTCCCCTCCTTATCCTCTCTTTAAGCATTTTTGTCCTTATCCCGCCCAATTTACAGTAACTTAATGTACTTAAAATAAATATTTAAAAAATCTTTGATTATTGAGTACATGAAAATAACATTTTTGCATGTATAAATTGTACGTATTTATTTGATATGTAATATATTTTCTTTACTAACTTTGTATACTATGTGGAAATCTGTTATTAGTTCTGAGTTTATACACTATATCTGTTTGTTTACTAAAAATATGTATGTAGAACTGTTGATTTCCCTAATAAAATAAAATAAAATAAAATTGTTAGATTTAATATGTCCATGTATTTATAATTTTCTCAAACTGAACGGTTTGGGTAGGTAGGAAGAAATTGCCTTAAGGCAATATGCCCCCCCTCTATGAATATTTATTGTATATGTATATAAAGTGTCAAATAAATAAAATATTTTCGTTTAACATTTTCAATCCTTTCCATGTTTGTTATGTATTGTGGGCTCCACACAACGGATGCAAACTCCAAATTACTGCGTACAAAAGTGTGTACATTAATTTATTATTATGATTCTAATGAATAGCCATTATCAACCAAACTTAAACCTATATTGAACTCACGCGTACATCAAAACCGCTATTCCTCGTCTCATGTACTATAGGTAGGTAACTCAATAAAATTTAATTAAAATTGTTTCTTCGTAAATGAATTAATTAGAATATAAAGTATATTGCGTCATCGGGCATGTTTTTAGAAGCGAACTCATTAGTACAACACTATCGCTACATACGAGCGAACAGACCGGTTTCGCGACACCCAACCACAGCTATGTATATGGCAGATAGATTCTGATATTGTTATATTATGATTAGGCTATATTCTAACTGGATTCTTAGAGGTACACCCACAGACTGGTGGACAGACTAGAATATTTGGTATAATTAATTTTAAAAATATATCTATTAAAATGAAAAACAGAAGAATAATTTCGGATTTGGTGTTCTCGTACAAAATGATAAATATTTATTTATTTATAATATTATATCTACACATAAAATTATAAAGTTGCTAGGGTAAATAACTCCGTTCTAAGTTTGTCAGTCATCAACCCCTTAGACACATTCCCTCCCCACATCCCTCATCGTAAATAACTTAAATAAATAAATAAGTATTTGTATTTATACAGTTAAAAGTGCAAGCCCTATTTGCCCACCAAAAAATAGCTGTAATTTGAAAAAAAATAACTAAAAAATAACACTAATAAATATTTACAAATAAACCAAAATTATAGGCTAATTATAGTTTTCTGTACATTACTAAATACAATTTTAAAAAAAGAAGAAAAAAAGCTTACATTGAAATAACCACTCCGCATCAGTCCACACGTAAAAAATAAATAAAATATTACAATATTAATGAAATAATAAAAAATAAAAAAAGTTTTTTGTTTACTCGGACTTAAAAACGGAGCTATCAGTCCTCCCTTCCTTCTTCTTTCAAATAAGAGAAAATACTTACAATATTAAAGTGTACTCACAAATAAAATATTAGGTAGGTACAGTTAGATTAAATTATAATTATTATTTTTAATTAGGGTTCTCGCATTTTCTCTAAATTTGTTTTAAGTAAGGAAATATATATCTATTTCAGCAAAAAACGAGTTATAATTATTAACAATTCTGGGCAAAGATGCATTCTTATTATTGTTCGTGCTTGAAATACCAACATGAAATAATTGTTGCATTTTGGTTGACTGGAAGATTGATTTTTTTTAGTAAGAAGCCTGCCAAAGCGCATATATTTTTTATTATAGAGAAAGTTTAAGCGATTTTTGCGATACTTATATCTTTAAGAAAATAATAATTATCCATTCTTGTATCCATCATTATTTCTAGCAGGACGCTGGATTACAACACCCTCGAATCTCGTCGCCATTTTTTTCTTGGGAAACATTTCTATAAGCTGATTTCTGGAAGTATATATAATCCAAATATACTGAAAGACATCAGTTTGTACGTTCCCAATGATAATTATACTAGAGCGAGATCTCATGCACCGTTTTACACACCCAGAAGCCGTACAAATGCAAGTCAGAATTCACCCATAAATAGGTGAAAATCACTTGCTGAATACGGCTTCTGCTGATAATGTGGATCTATTTTTCTGTACATATCGGAAGTTTAGCAGCTATCTGCTTTCTACTCATTAACTTCTAACTTATGTTTTCAGTCTGCATTACGCGATGGGTTAATCAGCCCGTAAACGCTCCCCTGGGAGTTGAATCCAGTTCTTGTCTACACACATTCGGACAAACTCAAAATATTGTTGGCTTAAGATGAAGCTTACTTTAATCTGATTTCGTTTAGGGAGAAAAGTAAAAGAGATTGAATAAAAAATGGTCCCATTCATAAGAACTGTTTTTAGAAAACACATAAGAATTTTTTGTGTTTTTATTTATTTATTCGTTTATTAGTTTATACATACATTGTTACAAAAATGGCGCACAAAACACTCTGGCAAATTCTGCTTGTACTAGGAGTAGGCTCAGTATATGAAGGGTCGGCAAGCCAGAAATATTAATATGCCTAATGTTGCAATCGGTTCCTATATGGGCAAATGCCTGTTCTAAGAAACCGATTTGTTGCGGCAAATATGGTTTTCGAATATGTTTCCTATAAATAAAAACAATATTGAAGAAATAGAAAAACAGTTATAGGCCAAAAGAGAAGAAAAGAAAAAAAAAATTACAGTTTACATTAAATGTAAATACTCGTACAATTAAATATATAAATATAAAGCATACATACTTCATACATACATATACACATACATACATATATACACACATATACATACATATACATATATATACACATATACATACACAATATATATGCACATGCGAAAATACAATAAATTTATCTATGGTTCAATGGGATAGCATAATATTTAGATTACTATCCTCAATAAATTCCCAGATTCCTTACTTCCAATGTCTGTCAACAAATATTTTTTTTTTCAATACTGATGGTTTATCAGATTTCCAAAATGACGGTATCAGGTTGTATAGTTTAGGTCCGTTATATAGAAATGATTTTTGGAATACCGCTGTACGTGCTATTGGAATCACCAAATCGTTTCTTACTGTACTCCTGGTTGAGTGCGCATGACTCACATTCACCCGAGTGCTCCTATTTTTGTGGATGTCAAGTATTACTTTCCTTATGTAGATTTGCCTTAAGCCAGGGACGTCTAAGGATTTGAAAAGGCCTTCACTCGGATGATTGTACGGTTTTCGCAATATAATCCTTAATATTGATTTATGTACCTTAGCCAAGGGATCAAGAATAGTCTTGGCAGCTCCTCCCCAACAAATACAACCGTAGGCCAAAACAGAGTTGCACAAACCATAGTACATACTTTTAATATCTACAATGGACAATATGTTACGCAGTGTTATTTGCAGTTTTATTTGAAAATAATAAAAGATGATCAAGAAACAGTTTGAAGACAATTCAAAGTTTTAGATGTACGCGTAGATAGATTGCAAAAAGCCATTTAGGCAGCGGCTAGCCCCGTAAATTACGTGAATACAGTTCAAAGAAGTAACCAGGCGAGAAATAAACATTGGCAAAATCTAAATCATCAACCTCCACTCGCAGGTATAAACAAATCCAGCCTCAGAGCGGTTTCGACTGTCGAAGTAGAACGAACGTAGAATACAATTTTAATACTAAAATCAACCCATGATTTCAGTCTATTAAAATATCAATTTTATATTTGAAGCACTGACTTTGTGGTTATTCATTATTCTTCTTCTAGTGCCTTGCCGGGTCCCCCCGACGTTGGCGATCACTACAGCGAAAGCATATGTATCTGTCCTGCGCTAATTTTTCCATTCCAGAAGAACATTGCGACAAGGATCTGGTGTTGAGAAAGGGGAACTTTTTGGTCATCAAGTTCGTCAAGAATCCGAACAGCACCATGTACGAAGTCACCATCATGGACAAAGGTGCGTTGATGGACTTTTCAACAGAAACAGAGAAGCGCACGGGGTTTTTTTCATGGAAATTACAGACCATATTACAGTGTGACTTGCCAAAGTATTTAGTTATTTACTAAGTATTTATATCCTGTGGTGCATAGGTGGGTAAGGGTTATATTTCGCAGCCAGGACGACTGCTTATTCGCCGTAGTGATTCCGAGGAAAAGATGACCAAAGTGGTTTTCCATTGCCTTCTCTGGTGGATTTTTCTGTCGGGTTTACCTTCCCTGAGCTAATTGGTTTTGGTTTTGAGGCGCAAAAACTCGCCTTTCATCCTCTCGTTATCTGCTGTGATCACACCGCTATGCAACTGAGCGTTTGCAGCATTTTATAGAATCGCATCCTCCAGCAAGATGTGACTCACTGCGACCATACTGACAGTTCAAAACCCTTATCATTCATTACAATAAAATAAATAAAACACCTTTGTTTTTAACCACGTATTTTTCATTGTTTCTACCGACCGGTTTTAAGGATAAACATGCTTCTTTACCAAGGTCATCATCATCAGCCGTCTCTTGTCCAATGGTGGACATAGGCCTCCTCCTTTAGTTTCCATATCTCCCTATCCTGAGCCAACCGCATCCAACCACTTCCTGCAACTCGTCTTATATCATCAGACCACCTTGTCTAAGGCCTGCCGACACTTATTCTACCCGTTTTGGGTCGCCATTCCAGGACTTTTTTGGTCCGTCTAGTGTCTGTGGTTCTGGCTATATGACCAGCCCAGCTCCATTTTTGGTTGGCAGCCCTGTGGACCAAATTGGCGACCTTTGTTCTCGCTCTAATACATGTATTGGTTTTTCTGTCTCTCAACCCAGCCCATACCCAGCATTCTCCTTTCCATGGCTCTGTCACTGATAATTTGTGTAATTTTTGTTCGTGAATACAAAAGTTTCACAGCCATATGTCAGTACAGGGAGAACATAAGTATCAAAAAGTTTCTTCTTTAAGTAATGTGAATATTTCAGAGATTTTAGGATATATGAGAGCTTAGCAAAGGCAGCCCATGCTAAACCTCGCCTTCTTTCTATTTTTACCTCTTGATTATCTTTCCCGAGCTTTATTTCGTGTCCTAGGTATATATAACTATCAACCTTTTCAATGATTTGTCCTCGAGGTGATTTGTGATTTATTTATCGAGGTATACTTAACAAATTAATTTGTATACCTAGTTAGTTAAGTATACCTTCATAAATAAGCTTGTATTTTATTCTACTAATATCGTTTACTTCATTTGAAAAAAGAAACAAGACAGGCGTTTATTTTATTTATTTTGTTTTCACACTTTATAATACATATACAAAATATTACATATTAGGGCGGGCATATTGCCTTACCTACCTAAACCGTTCCGATTGAGAAAATTACAAGTACATGGACATATTCTAGGTAATTGTGCAGAATCTTGTAATTTTATACAAAAATTTCAAACAAAAATTCACTAAAAAAAATATACTATACTATGAAGATGGGAGAGGAGAGATGATAGGAAGGAAAGAAGAAGGAGAAAGGAACTACTCAAACATTTAGATAGTGACATTTCAATCTTGATTAAAATGTTAATAAAGAAGGGGCATCTCCAACATAAGTGAGTAGATTATTCCACAATCGAGCTGTGAAAGAGGAGGCAAGAAAATTAAAGCAGCGAAGGGGTATTTAAAAGGTCCTCTCGTTACTAGAGCGAAAACATAGTACATGTTGTGATAGACGTTGAAAGAGCTCTTTCAGATAACTCACTCGTCTTTTTAATCGTCTGCCCACATCCGCACACCTTTTCATCTTCTGACCGCCGCGCCGCCACATTGATCGATATGTATATTTATCCCCGCATTTATTAAGCGGAAGTGCTGTGTTCTGTGTTCTGTGCCGAGAAAAACAAAGCACTACCCA
>NW_028280484.1:0-24807 GCF_059751315.1 Micrasema longulum | reverse complement strand
TTAACAACACTTTCTGAAAGAAAAACTATTAATGACCTCATTGTACTGTACAAAGTTGTAAACTCTCTTTTTGACGTACCAAAAATACTTGAATTGATTAATTTCAGAGTACCTGCTGTCAACACTAGGAGTACTTTATTGTTTCATTGCTCCAGTACTTCTTCCAACCGACAAAACAATTCATAGATACCGATACTGCATAGTGCATAGGTTAGGTAACACTTATGGAACGGCTGACATTTTGTCCAATTCTTTATTTATTTATTTAAATCTTAAAGTAGGGCACACATATCATACATATTGATATGTGTGTTCTAATAATAACATTGCAAATATATATAAATTATAAATTGTTTATCACATATGTCTTGACCATTATTTTAAATTTTGATATGTTTTTTTCTTCATAAATATTTTTTTCCATTTCGTAATACTTTTTAATTGCTTTAAATAAAATTGAATTTTGTGACTTTGCCTTTTTCCTAAATGGAAGTCTAATTTTGTTCTTTTCTCTAGTAATGTGATCGTGTTCATGCTGGTTCCGATCAATTTTTTTCCAAAATTCTGTTTTTTTATTAGAGTTTATAATTTTATGAACAAATATCATTGTATTGTAAAATAGTATATTGTATTTATCATTGTATATTGTATTATCTTATAAGTCCACAATATCAAGTTTATTTGTAGCCGCTCGTCAAATTATTATTGACAATTCAATTCCATAAATAAAAAAAATACTTACTTGTTTAATTTTATTACCTTATATTTGTTTTTTATTTTTTACCATTTATTTATTTATTAACGGACATTGTCCATGTATACAATTTATAAGGTTTAAATATTACAATAAAAGAATAGTTTAAAACATTTAAAAAAAAAAGAAAATAAGCATTGACAAACATAAGGGACATCGAGACATTATATCTAATTGCATTGTGGTATTGGCAAATACGCGTTTCATATATACATATTTTTATTTCTTCTTTTTGCGCGATAATATATGCTTGCTTGTTTATTAATTTAACTTAAATTTGTCTTTCTTGCTTACCGTAACACTTTATTTATTGTGTTTGCTTTACAGAATTTATTTCATAAGCTTATATCTTTGCATTTTTGTTTATACGCTCACTGTTTTTTCTTGCATACCTTTGTTATTATTGTTTTTTTTTTTTACTTTGTAAAACTTTTTATTATATCCTTTCTAACTAATTTCACATATTTTTTCTGTATATTCTGTATTATTTAGTATGTTAACAAGTATTTTATTTTTTGTAAATGCCTTTTGGGCGTTAATGAACAAAATAAATAAACATAGCGGGAGAACATTTTACAGAAGGACACATAGGAGTCGATGAATATTTATTTATTTATTCATTTACACGCCCTACGGGCTTCTACATTTATTAGAAATATATTCAAGTGCAGCAGTAAAACATAAGTATGTACAATGTTTGAGTATGTCCAAATGCTTGCAGACCGGCTGGATTTCCTCCCTAAGGAGTTATTTATATTTAAAATTATTTCAACAGAGAGGGAGTCTGCAAGCATTTGGACATACTCAAATATTGTTGAATTACTACCTGGTAAAAAGAGAAGTATACAAATTGGAAAATTGTTTTCAGGCGATGCCGTAGGTGATTTGGTTCAGCCAAATGAATCTCACCCCCGTGATAAAGGTGTCAGCTCTTTTGCTTCACAAAAGAGCTTTCACTTCTTCTTTGGCTCTTTGCGGACGATAGTAAAATTATTAAAATTATTAAAAATACAAATGATTGTTTGCTGCTTCAGTCAGCTATTAATTCTTTTAATATGTGGTGCAAAGCCAGCTAACTAGAATGAAATATTAAAAATGTAAAATAATGTCTTTTATAGAATGAAAAAACCTATCTCCTTTGATTACAAAATAGAAAATATCCATTTAGATGTAGTCAAGTCTATTAAGGACCTCGGAGTTATCATGGACTGTAAACTTACCTGTAATGAGCATATTGGTACTATGGTTAACAAGTCACTAAAACTCTTGGGTTTTGTTAGCAGGACATCTAGTGACTTTACTAATATGTTCGCGGTTAAAACACTATATTGCTCACTTGTTCATCCTCTTTTAGAATATGCATCCGTGATCTGGTCTCCCTTCTATGTAGGCCGGATAAATCATATCGAATCGGTGCAACATCGTTTGCTAAGAAAAGTAGCACGGATGATCGGCCTCGAGAGGGGAGACTACACTTACGGAGAAATGGAGTCAATGTTAAAAATCCCAAGTCTACAAAAACGTAGAAATAACATTGACTCCATATTTATGTTTAATTTACTGAATGGCTCAATGAGGAACTTCAGCCCTACGGGAAATTGGATACAAAAAATGTTTTCTTACGTGGGGTAAAAATTAGAGCATTAAATTGTACGGCAAAGTTTCTTGAAAATGTACAGAAAAAATAATAAAAAATATTTTGATAAAAACGCACTACTTTAAATAACGTCACTGGTTCATGTGAATCGACCTATGATCTGAGAGCTATGGAAGATTTCCGGTCTGCTTGTCGCTTCTGGACCAACGGGAAGAACTGAATGAGAATAAGCGGAAATGAACCTCTGACGTTACACGCGGAGTTATTTCAGAAATACAAAACTTTGAAAAATCGTAGCGCCGATAATACGATATATAAAAAAAAAAAAAAAAAAAATTGACTTAGTTTGACAGTCTATTAACAAATTAAAAAAAAAACAAAAAAACCACTGAACTTCCTCATTGATGTACCATCGTTACTGGAACAAGTGGCATTCGATGTTGCGAAATAATAATGTGCTGTTCCTTGATTAACACAGCGTAAACTATGGCTTGCATGCATTAATGTCCCGATTGTGCCGTATTGTAAACTCGAGACAAGATCTGGACTTTTTTGGTGCAAGTCTAGATTTAAGAAATCACTAAGATAGACCGGATCTTGTCTTGACGTAGTAATTTTTTTTTTGTCCTAGCTTTAATTTTATTTAGTTGTATTTTATTTTATTAGTGCCATTAATATAATAGACTGCATAAGTTTGTCAAATAAATAAACGAATATTCAATTTTCTTAAAATTATATATTTTCTAATCTATTAGAAAGGGCTAGTGCAGGTATAAATTAGTTCTAAGAACTAATTAACCCCCCCTTTATTTATTTTTCTGCCTGAATTGGGTCTTGAACTAAATAGCAACTTTTCTTAATAAATTATCTTTAAATAGTGTTGCTTAATAATTTGGACGGCAAAGCTATCAAGAAATCACAACAAAAAAAATATTCAAAAAAACTGATATTTTCAGTCTGGAAAGATTTCAGTGCTCGCTACTGTATACAGGGTGTTCATTAAACCCTGTCACATCCGAAACCACGATGATCAGTATGAGCAAGAAGACATAATGGCACATTTAAATATTTTTTTAGAACAAATAAATTTAAAAAAAATAAAATATAAAAAAAAGCAAATGGTTGGTTACTTCTGCAGGGGAGAAAAGAGAAGGGGAGCGGAGAATCTGATACTGCGCCACGCTCCCCTCACCACTCCCCTGAAGAAGTAAGCAACCATTTGTTTTTATAAATATTTATTTTGAAAATTTTTTTCTTCTAAATATATTTTTAAATATGCTTAAATGTCTTCTTGCCCATACTGAGTATTGTGGTTTCGAATGTGACAGGGTTTAAACTACACCCTGCATATTTTACGTCAACCCTGCCAGGAATATAATCCAGAACCTAAAGAATGGTAGGTGAACGCGTCGTCAACTACTTTACATGAGGCGGACTTGTCACCATTCAATTTCCTTATTTCGGACTTTAAGTCGAAAACACTCGTCCAGGGATAAGGTTTTATTTCACAGATATGTATTCTTCATCCGTCCATGCCCAGAAAAAAAAACGCGTAAATATAATACAATGTATATCTATTTCTATTCGTTATTTAATTATATATATTTTATAAAATCAGACGATACACCAGGTGTATACGAAGAAACGTCAAAATGGCGAAGGCGAATTTTAGCTGAGTAAGCAAAGCCGGGATAAGCAACATGACGGGTGCTATGGCCGGCGATAATATTCGCGATGTTTTAATAATAATGATAATAAGTATTAAGTCTTGGCGCTAATCTCCTCGCGCCTGCCCCGGTGGGCTCTTTAGCGCTTACTTCCCCCGACCCCCCCCCCGATCAATGGGTTCAGATATTAGGCAGTCATTTCTACTAATTGCAATGGAAGGTTAACAGAGTTATTTTCAATGAGGAAGTTCAGTGTTTTTTTTTTAAATAAATAATTTTTTTTTTCATTTGTTAATAGACTGTTAAACTAAGTAAAAAAAAAATTTTATAATTTTTATATATCGTATTAAGCTCGGGTTTCCTTGGACAGCGGTGCCCGTATTTTAACGGCCGTAGTGAACATTAATGCGGTTGACAGCCGTCGTAACGGTGACTAGAGAGTGGTTTCCTATTAAAATGGTGTTGATAACACCGTTAAAAAATAAAACCACTCTCTAGTCACCACTACAACGGCTGTCCACCGCATCACCGTTCACTACGGCCGTTAAGATACGGGCACCGCTGTCCTAGGAAACCCTACTAGCTTTATCGGCGCTACGATTTTTCAAAGTTTTGTATTTCTGAAATAACTCCGCGTGTAACGTCAGAGGTTCATTTCCGCTTATTCTCATTCAGTTCTTCCCATTGGTCCAGAAGCGACAAGCAGACCGGAAATCTTCCTCTCTCTCAGATCACAGGTTGATTCACATGAACCAGTGACGTCATTTAAAGTAGTGCGTTTTTATCAAAATATTTTTTATTATTTTTTCTGTACATTTTCAAGAAACTTTGCGGTACAATTTAATGCTCTAATTTTTACCCCACGTAAGAAAACATTTTTGTATCCAATTTCCCGTAGGGCTGAAGTTGCTCATTGTCAATAAAGCAATGTGTAAATTTCTGTAGGTAATTTTAAAGGAAAAATAATTATGTATGCCGCCGACATAGGTCTATTTTACAAAAATCAAGCTGACGCATTTACTAACAAATACATCAACCATGACCTAACTATGTTGACTAAATGGACAAACACAAACTTTAACAATGTTTGACAGGATATATGGCAAAAATGAACGGCAACGTTAGACGAGGACGACCAAGGAAGACGTGGCATGATCAGATAAACCAAAATCTTAAGTCTGGTCATGTCAAAAGTAGACAGAACCGAAGGGCATGTATGACAAGATGTATGAATGTGGAAGAGGCTAGGAGTGTATGCCAGGATAGACGTGTGTGGCGGTCCATTCTCTCTGCCTACCCCTACGGGGAAATGGCGTGATGGTAGTAGTAGTAGTAATAGTTGAGTGTGTCCAAATGCTTGCAGCCTGGCTGGATTTCCTCCCTAGGGAGTTGTTCATATTTAAATTTATTTAACAGAGAGGGA
This sequence comes from Micrasema longulum, assembly GCF_059751315.1. Taxonomy (NCBI): domain Eukaryota; kingdom Metazoa; phylum Arthropoda; class Insecta; order Trichoptera; family Brachycentridae; genus Micrasema; species Micrasema longulum. Next base: position 19,366 of record NW_028280484.1, on the reverse strand, counting down.
AAACATTTTTGAGAAGGGAATATGAAAGTCTAGGCATTACAGGGCTTATGACCTGTCATGGGCTCGTTTTTTTTATTCATTTTAACAAATACGTAACATACAAAATTGTATTTTTGCTCCCGCAAAGCCGAAGCTTGTCTGCGGGTTACATTACATTTTTTTTTAAAATTTATAAGTAAGTACATAGTTTAATAATAATTAAAGAATAAAATATATTTATACACTTAAGTTTCACTTGCTGTTCAATAATTTTTTGACTATTATTTTTTATGAAATTAGGTTTTTTTCTTCACGATTTTCAGCTGGTATTAAATTGTACAGTTTTGGTAATACACTACCCATTGTTCTGTCACCATAGTAGTTTTTCTGTCGTGGTACCATCAGCTGCTGTGCCGATACTTGTCGGGTCATGATCTGGTGGTTTATTTTGGATTTAAAATTGCAATCGAGGAAATGATCTGTCACTATCTTATATTGACGTTTAAGTGGCCACTTTACACACTGTGATTCACCATTCTGCCCATGTTTGAATATCCACATTTCCTCAACTCTTCTACCTGTTGACTTTTGTGAAGTAAAAGAGTTGAAAACTTTATCACGTGGGTTAGATTCATCCGGCTGTACCAAATCACCTACTAGGCAACGCCACAATTTTCCAATTTTTATACTTCTTTTTTTACCAGGTAGTAATGCAACAGATGGGAGAGTTGAGGAAATGCGGATGTTCGAAAATGGGCAGAATAGTGAATGTTATACAGTGTGTAAAGTGGCTACTTAAACCAGCCAATGACAGGCCATAAGCCCTGTAAATGCCTAGACTTCCATATTCCCTTCTCAAAAATGTTTTCCTCTCTGTTGAAATAAATAAAAAAACACAAACTTACTTACACATAATGGAAAAAAAATATATAAATCTTTTTTAAAATTTAGAAAAAATAACTTAAAATATATGCTTACATAAACAAAGAACGACTAATTGAAATTAAACATCTGTGAAAACAAACACCTGTAAACGCTCGAATATCCATAATCCTGAATTTAAAAAATTCTACCTCATCTCTGTAGGGATATTAATAAAAAATATATACCTACTCCCTCTTGGGAGAAATCCAGATTTGTGTATGTACAAAATACACGTACCAAAAATAATGTTGTGTAATAAGATCTGGTCAAAATATAAGTAAATATAAATTGCAGAGTCATCTGCAGGCGATTACTAGTACTTAATTTAACTCGGAAGAGTCTTAAATACATAAAAAAAAGTAATATGCTAGTTAAAAATACTTAACTTCAATATCAATACATAGATGGCGCTCCAACACGCTTGTGAATGGTTTCTCATTTAATAACATATATACAAAAATCAAAAAAATGTTACCTGTGTCGATATTCGCTAATAAGCGGAATGGGGAATGTTGTAGTACGTAAAGTGGCCACTTAACCCAGCCAATGACAGGTCATAAGCCCTGTAAACGCTCGGATATCCATAATCCTGAATTTGAAAAAGTTCTACCTCATCTCTGTAGGGATATTAATAAAAAAAAAGAAATTTAACATGTTAAATATTTAGGACTTCCACCCCCGAACATACCTAGGGCCGACTCCATCCCGTCTCTCCGAGTTCCCACCCACCCATTCAAATCTCCTGCAAGTATCACTCTCTCACTATCTTTTTTTCCATTCATTACATTCATCACACTTGTCCAAAACTTATCAAAAACTTATTAAAATGCATGTCGTGTTGGTTTTATATTTTTGTGCAACAACTGTGGTGAAAGTGTATAGTGGGTTTTGCATGTTGGTTTGCATGTTGGTTTAATTGGTGTCCTGACGAAGAGACGGGTGCACCTCGAAACCGTTAGAAATAGAAAAGTCGGTAAGTGGTTACATACGTATATTTAATAACATTTAGTTAAATGTTTGACCACAAAGTTAATGCTTTAAATATTAATAATAATGTAGAAGTATTATTAATACACTCTACTTGATAGTAGATATTTATTAGTTCATGTAAAACATATTATGATTGAATGGATTTATTGGATTTAACGGATTTAACCTCGAGGAATAAATAAATAGAATAATTAAGGTTACTTACAAGTTTGGTAAGTTTGGTTACTACAAAGATTAGGTCCATTGGGCACTGTGGCCATAGACAACAACAAAACCTCGTCTCTCACTCTTTGGTTCCCACAGTAACTTATATTTTTGTTTAAGTGTTTATATTTGTAAAAAAAAAAATTTCTTCGTCAGGTATTTATAATTGAGCATGGTCCGAAAATCATATAAATATGATTACGTACAGATCATCGATTTGACTTTATATGTACATTATCGAAACTGCATTTTGTGACAAACTTCATAGCATGGAAATACAATAGACACATGTTCGGCTATCAAACTTTGTTTTTGCTCTTCTGTAAACCTCGCAAATTCCAGATTCGATACTTTACGTAGGGATTGTCGATATATAAAAAAAAGATATATTTTGAATGAATAATAACTGAAGGAAAACAGACGTTTAAAGACAGTATAATTAGGTAGACAATATACGCACATCAGGGAGGTTTTCGATTAGGGAGGCAGTCGGAGGCAAACGGTTGAAGCCTAAAACAATTAACACGAACACGCTATTTTTACTACTGAACAGAATTTTCAAGAAAATGACTTACTTGCAAAGAACTGTGGGGCGTCCGCCCTGGAACAGAGACAGGGGCCCCGATTTGCGTGGGAGCCTGATGACGCACACGCCTTGGGGCCCGGCAACGCAGGCGAACGTCGACAGCGGGTTGAGCAGCAGTCGGTCAACGGAAAAACCAGGAGTCTCCGTCGGCAGGAGGCGCTAAAATAACATTTTTGCGATTAATATACTGATGATGTTATAACTTATATTTACAAATATGTTATTGATTAAAAATATTTGGTACACTTCCACTTATTTATTTGACCAATTAGCGCTTTCACCCTCTAATGGGCATCTTCAGACTGGTGAATATTATACAGTGTAAAGATAATTGATATAAAACTAAATATTATCTTAAGTGTAGGTATATTTAAAAATAAGTTAGAAAATATACAATACGCAATTTTTCAATGGAACAGAATGAGATAAATTATTGAAGCATGTGTTGGTGGTGTACTTTAAGATAAGATTCTATTATATGAAAAAAAAATTGTTTTTTTACAATGTACAGGATCCAACTATCAAGTATCAAGTACCAAGTATTTTAAAATTAATAACTTATATGTAAATATAAGTTATTACATCATTACAATGGAATTCCATCAAGAATTGTCAGTAAATAATTTAAAAAAAGATTAATATACTTGTACTTGTTTGTATTTTTTTTTATATACAGAATAATGTTCCCTCACTGGGGTGTCCCGTGCCGAGGGAAACATTTTACAAAATGTGAAATATGCCTTAAAGCATTTAAGAATGATTATCAAAAATTATGAGTTCTTTTAAACCTTAATGAGGAAACCTATCAACCACCTTATCGATCGATGTAAAATTGTTAAGAACGCTCCGGCCTAAAATCCAAATTTAAAAAGACTAGTAAAAATAAACAAAAAATACATATGTCCAAGTACTTATATACACATACATATATGATAACACGTATATTTGTATAATATGTAAATATTTAGGATGGTTCTTTTAGAACATCAATAATGAAGTTATTTGTTCAAATGAAAATAAAATAAAAAAGTTAAATGAAAAAAAAATGTGAATAAATTGGAATCAATATTTTTTACAAAACAATCTTTAACTTCTTTTTGTATAAGAAAAAAAGAAGTAGTAAAATCTGTATTTTTATTTTTAAACCATCGATGTTTCGTACAATTCCACAGGAGCAATTAATCAAAAACTTGATAAGCAATTCTACTGAGAACAGGGACACTCGTGTTAAAAAAACTTTTATTAAAAAGAACAAAAGCCTCTTCCAAAGATAATTGATAATACAAAACGACGAACGTCCTCCCCCCTCCACCCGGCGGGGCAGGGGTGGGGGTGCCGCCGATGGCGAAGCTGTGGCCTCATTCTGTAAATAATTCGTTTCGCAAATTCATTCGTTTCGTATGCGAGGGAACGAGAGCGAAATACGATTTCGGTCGCGCTAGAATGAGTCCGATAAATGACGAACGAACGAACTTACGAAACGAAATTGTGTCAGAATAAGCCTGCAGCTTTACGCGCGCCGAGAACTTTGGGGCGAAGATGGGCGATTTTCAATTATTCATTCCAATCTTTATTTCGTTTATTGTATTTTTTGTTTTGTTTTGAGGATCGCGCGAAAAACCAGGGATTTAAAGAATTTTTATGTTATTTAATCTAAAAAAAATAAAAAAAAGTTATTAACACAGAAATATCAGAAATAACGGAAAAACAAATGGAAATTTTGGGACAAAGAAAAAAAACTATTTAAAACATGAACAATATTTTGAGTTTGTCCAAATTTTTGTAGACAAGGACTGGATTCAACTCCCTGGGGTGCTGTTTATATTGACATATTACAACAGAGATGAAGAACATTTAAGAAAAGGTAATATGGAAGTCTAGGCATCTACAGAGCTTATGACCTGTCAATGGCTGGTTTAAGTGGCCACTTTACACACTGTGTAATATTCACCATTCTGCCTATATTTGAACATCTATATTCCTTCAATTCTTTTATCTGTTGATGTTTGTGAAGTTAAAGAGCTGAAACCTTTATTTATGCGGGTGAGATTCATCTACTTGAATTATTGTAGATGATAGAATTACTGTAGATGCCTAGACTTCTATATTACCTTCTCTTAAATGTTCTTCATCTCTGTTGTAATATGTTAATATTTAAAACATGTTAAAATGAAATGAAATGATTATTATTGCATAATTAATTTACGTATTTTTAACTGACATAATGGAAGCGATATAACAAAGCGATGAGGATAATATTAAGATGTGGTAGACGAACAAAAGTTAAGAAAATGATTTTACTTCTAGATATTATGAGAATTGATCAAAGAATCAAATTCAATGTTGCTAATGAAATCGACAAAATTATTAAGGCTGTAGTCTGGCAAAACGCACGCAAAATGAGGAAATCATACAATTTTGCCATTTTAAAATGAATGTTTTTTTTTTAATCGCGCAATAATAAAAAAATAAAAAACATAAATCATATAAAAATAATAATTTTTCATGTATTTCTGTTAAAAATATACTTAAAAAAATTATGTAACTGAAATATTATTACTTCTAGACCGGCAGATTACGCCATTTCAAATTTAGACTAAAGTTAGGTATCTGGGATCTCAATAAAGACTAAGTATCGAACTAAAATTAGTAGTAGTAGTATTAGTAGTAGTAAAAGAATAATAGCGAGTCCATAGTGAGCAAAATCACAACTCTAGTGCCAAATGAAGAAAAGTCATAACGCCATTCCTCATAAATGTCCATTTTAAGCCTTGACAGAGGAACAATCGTATTTTGAAACCAGTCGGCATGTTGTATTTCTTTTATTAAATATACTCAATGTTCACGCAGTTAAAACAATGAAAAAAGCTTCGTTAAAAAATAAATTAGAAATACAATAAAAACTCGATCTTGATAGGCGTTCGCCAAAAACAAAAGAAAAATGCGTAAGACATTAATGAAAAAATAGAATAAAACAAAATCATAAAAAACAGCTTATCTTGTGTAAGTTGGAGGGTGCAGCTGACAAGAGACGTAGAAAAATACACATTATTTAGTCGCTAAATTAAAACCACCCCGTGAAAGAGAACGGGCAATATCAAAAAAGAAATCAAATTACGGGGTATTGAAAGACACCCTTTTCAAAATTCGCTAATAAGGAATTTTGAAAATATGAGATGGACGAAGACGAATGAAGATATTCTGCCGTGCAGAGCCAAAACTGACATACACACCGCCGCAACTCACATTTTGTCGTTTTTGAGTTATTTATTGATTCGTAACCAGCATTTAATTAGCTATAAGCGTATCCGACTCATTTCGGAATGTTGCGCAGTAACATCAAGATTATTAAAATACGAAAAAATGTATTACATATTAACAAATTACAACAGGGATGGAGAATACCCTAAAAAGGGAATATGGAAGTCTAGGAATTTACAGGGCTTTGGTCATTGGCTGGTTTAAGTGGCCACTTTACACACTGTATAACATTCACCATTCTGCCAATGTTTCAGCATCCGTATTTCTTCAGTTCTTCTGTTTGTTGATTTTAGTGAAGTTAAAGAGCCGCAACCTTTATAGTTGTAAAGAGATTCATCTGACTGAACTATTTCACATACTAGGCAACGCCTGAAAACAATTTTCCAATTTCAAAACTTCTTCTTGGACCAGTTGGTTTTGTAACAATATTTGAGTTTGTCCAAATGTCTGTAGACAAAATACTGGATTTAACCCCCTCGGGAGTCATTAAGATTAACAAATGACAACATATTTTTTGGTTGATAATGCTGATATTTTTATTTGCGAAAATAAACGCCACTAGTTTTTTTATATAATAACTTATATTTTAATATAAGTTACCAATTTAAAATACTTGGTACACTTCCACGTACTTATTTGACCAATTAGCGCTTTCACCCTTTAATAGGCATCTTCAGACTGGTAAATATCATACAGTGTAAAGCTAATTGACATAAAACTAAATATTATCTTAAGTGTAGGTACATTTTTAAAAAAAGCCGAAAGAGATAAAATACATAGAATGAAACAGAGTGAGACAAAGTTCTAGAAAACATGTGTTGGCCGTGTACTGTAAAGAAGGATTCTACTTTAAAAAATATTTATTGTTATTTTACAATGTACAGGATCAAACTAAGGGGGCTAATAAGGGTGAGTTTTTCAATTATATCTGCTGATTTATTTAAATTCTATCGCTATTGATATTATTTTTTATTTTAAAAAATCTGATCAATCTAACTTTGGACCTTTATGTTCTACATGTGAAATTTGAATGATAACTTAAATCAAAGCCTCCTGTTTTATTTTTTACATTATATATCACGTATACACAGACTAGAAAATGAAAGTACCTCTTAAATCGACATTTTTGACTCGAGTCTCTGTGAATTCAAATCATCTCTTTATAAATATTTTATGATGTTCTATAGTAACAATCAACGAACTATTTGCAAAAGCTACTTTATGCCAATGATCTGGTGTTAATTCATTTAATATTATATTGTGATATTTTATATTGTAAAAGGCACTTGTGCCGTAAAATGAATAAATAAAATAAAATAAAAATACTAGGCTGGTAAAAAAAAAACACGTCTGTTTCAATTACAAGTCGAAGTAAGTATATGTTAATATTAACATATTACAACAGAGATGAAAACATTTTAGAGAAGGGAATATAGAAGTCTAGATATCCACAGGGCTTATGACCTGTCATTGATTGGTCATTGGCTGGCCTAGACTCCCATATTCTCTTCTCTAAAATTTTTTCATCTCTGTTGTAATATGTTAATATTAACATCTCCCCAGGGGATTAAATCCAGTCATTAAATACAAATCATTTGAAACGGGTTGTGGTCCCGTGGTAGTAATATTGACTCACTGGCCTAAGGTCCGAGGTTCAAATCCCACTCTACCACAACTCGATTTCCATTTTTTCAACTCAAGTTATTTACGACTTGAAGGAAATGGTCTGAAAATTAAGATATTTTAGTAAATAATAAAATAATAAATTTAAACAAACTCAAACCATCGTATCTTCTACGAGTATTAGTTTTCTTCAAAAACCAAGTAAAACGCAGTAAACATTGCGAAACTGCATTTTAGGCTATAATGATTACAAATTTTTTGAATCGCATATCAATAAAATTACCTCCAAAGCATTGAGCATGTTAGGTTCCATAATTCGAATGACTAACTGACCTAATATTACTTTATAAAGTGATCAATTCATTAATTGACTGCCCTGATTTGCTGGAGTTGGTGTGTTTCCGTGTACCTGGTCGACATACCCGCCACAAATTTCCGTTTTGTTCTGCAAGTTCTAGGACCAACTATCACGTGCACTCGCCTATCTCTAGGCTCCATAGATATGGCAATCAGTATGAGGACAAGGCTGATATGTTTGGTTCTGGAATTGATAGTTATAAAACAAGTCTGATTTTTTTTTTCTCTCGCAATATTTCTCTTAAACTTTTCTTTATATTTAAAAATGTTTTTCCTTTTTTGTTTTTTCATATTTATGTATTTATTTCGTCAATGTTTTTGGTAGCTTATGTGTATTTACCTACTTGTTACTATTTTTATAGTTATGCAATTTTATAATTTTTTGTTATGTATTTATATATGTTTTTTTTTTCATATTTATGTCCAATATACGTTAAAGGCAATTTATGCCGTTTATGTAAAAATGAATAAATAAATATTTTTGCGATTTACTAGTTTGAAATGTTTTTTGCGTTTTTCATGGAAGTGGATTTTTCGAGTAACGTCGGGTTAGGTATTGCACGACAGTATAACATGTTTTTTTTTATTAAGGTACTAAAACATAACCACTGCGTGAAAAGGAATGAGAGAATACACCACAAAACTAAATGCCAGGGTCAGGAAATACATCCTTTTTGTAATACATGATTTTTGAACAATGAGATAGGCTGTGATCAATTTGAATTATTTAGACAATAAATAAAATCAGCGCGTAAAAAGGACGCATAGAATTCACCGCAAAATAAATTTTAAGGTGTAGTGAAATATCCCATTTTAATGAGTTAAGATTTTTAAACATATATTACGATAGTAATGACAGATCGAATCATTTGGGTACTAAAATAAAATCACGGAGTCAAAAGAGAGGCGAAAAACACAATAAAATATTCAATATCAGGATAATGGATGCACCCTTTTTATTATTTAATTCGCAAATAAGGAAATTTGAAAATTTGAGATGGCGATTGGAAATAAGGGTGGAGGTGAAATTAAATATAAGAATGGGGGTGGTTCCGGGGTGAAATGACAAGAACAAAAGTGGATTCGGCGGTTGGATGTATATTGTAGTGGGTGGTTGGGTGAATATTGTGATGGGAGGTTGGGTGAATTGACGATTGTATTGTCTTAGCTAGCGATCTGTTTAAGGGGAGCGAAGTTTGGTGCTGGTCAGGATTAAAAAATAAGGGATGATTATAAAAGCATTTGATTTTTTTTTTAAATTCCACATCAACAAATTATTTATAACGACAGGTCTTAAGCCCTGTAAATGCTTAGATTTCCAAGATTACCTTCACAAAAATGCTTTTTAATTGATAATTCGGTTAGATAATTTTCTCAAAAAGTCAACAGATACAAGAGTTGTGGAAATGTAGATGTTTAAACATAGGCAAAATGGTGAATTTAACACGGTGTGCACATTCTAAAATGAGACAAGGATAGCCTAGACTAATGAGCCAGATACGAACATGTCCACCTTCAAGTATTGTTGGATTTGATCGTGCCATGTCTTTCTCAGTTGTATACGTTTTCGTAGATAATTTTTTAATTTTTTTTTGCTATTTCATTAAAAATCTTTTAGCCTTTCTTTCGCTGTCCTTTCGCTCCACATGTCCAAATCAAGACAGCACCCCTTTCTTGATTCTGTATATAATGCTTGTGCCTTACATAGTGCACGAATCTCGACATTTGTGCACCTATCATACATCGTTTTACTACACAGAAGTCTGAGAGATCGGATTTCGACAGCATTCCATACTGCGCTCACATACATTTGGGTCGGCACCAGAGCTCCATTGTAAACTGCTAGTTTTGCCTCTTGCGACAAACATTTGTTTGCCAAGGTAGATTTCAGTGCACCGTTCACCCTGTACCCGCCACTCGCCCTCTTTTCAATATCTTTCTCAGTCTTTCCATCACTAGAAAACTTACTTCCCAGATACTGAAATTCTCTTACCTGATTCAGAATATCTAAGTTCACACTGATCTCAAACTTCGTTATAAGAAGCACGCCATTATCAGAAAACAAAAGACAATTATGTTAAAAATATTGACACTAACAAAAATTTTCATTGAAAAAAAAAAAAAAAACAAAAAATAGCTAAAATTAGATTTTTTGAATATTTTTTAGAAAAAAAAATGTTTGCGTTCTTGTGATTTACCCAAATACTGATTTTTTAAGGCCATTTTCAACGATTTGTAAATAACTCACTATTAGAAAATGGGAATCAAGTTGGGGTAGAGTAGGATTCGAACCACGGATCTTTGAGCCGTGAGTCCAAGATACTAGCTACGGGACCACAACCCGATTCTTTATTTTATTCAGAAAACATACAGTCATACGTAATTAGTATTAAAAACGATATTTTTTTAACATAAAAAGACAAAGTAAGTTAAGTATATATAACTACTTACCGACTTTTTATGTCTACCGGTTTGGGGACACACCTATTTCTTCGACAGGACACTCAATAGGCCAACATAAAATATTTTTTCAATACAGCCCACATTTTCTTTTAAAATTAACCTATAATGTAACTTTGAACCTTCTAACCCCTTCCTTCCCCAAACCCCCACCATCACCCATTCTTCAAAATACCACTGAATTTTATAAAGATAATTTTTTAGTGCATGTTCGGACGCGGTGGTGTATGTATTCCCTTTAAATCTGCATGTTATTAATTTATTTTTTCATAAATACTATATATTCTACAGTGCATTTGCATGTAAGTGTAGTGAATGTCCTGACGAAGAGACGGGTATGTCTTTACTTTATATTTTTTTTTCTTTTTACACATTATATACATATAAAGGCGGGCCTAATGCCTAGGGCAATTTCTTCCTACCTACCCAAACCGTTTAGTTTGAGAAAATTACAAGTACATGGACATATTCTAACAGAATACAATTTTATATAACAATTCAAAACAAAAATTAACTAAAAATTTTACACTATACTATGAAGAGAGGAGAGGAGAGGTGATAGGATGGAAAAAAGAAGGAGAAAGGAACAACTCAAACATTTAGATAATGACATTTCAATCTTGATTTAAATTTTAATAAAGAAGAGGCCGTCTCGAAAATTAGTGAGTAGATTATGTCACGGTCGAGCAATTACTACTGTGAAAGAGGAGGCAAGAAAATTAGAGCGATGAAGGGCTATTAAAAGGGTTCTCTCGTTACTAGAGCGAAGAGATAGATGTTAGAAGAGCTCTCTGAGATAGACAGGCGAAGTGGGATGATTAAAAATATCGTGAAGAAGTGAAAGAATGTGAATGAAAAATAGTAAAATAAATAAAAATCACGCTGTACACGTGTAATTTGACGGTGTTTTCTTGCAAAGGCCAAAAAATATCGAAGCGTTAACTGCGAATGAAAAAATCTTCCACTGAAACGGGGACAATAATTGAATAACTTTTTAATAAAAACATTGTCCGTGTGATTGTTTCCCCCTCCACGGATCCCACCCCCCCCCCCCCCCCTACTGCAAGCCCCCTACTGCCCCGCATCGGAAACCATAAATATCTCGACCAATCAGAGGGCGAATAACAATGGAACTGAGAACAAGACTTAATCAAAAACTCCTAGTTGGAATTTTGTTATTGAATTTAAAAAAGGAACGTCATTGAATATTAATCAGCATTCTTTTGTTTTTTTAAATTCGCCAGAAATCTATTGTCTGACGTCATTATATTTTTCCCGCGCATTGTAATTAGATTTTTACAATTGGTTTTTAATTTGTTTTTGGTCATATTCAAATTTGGAATATTACGATATTTTTTTAGTTTGAATAATGTCTTAGCGTGGTGAGAGACATTTTATTAAAAAATCATTCCATAATAAATAAATCAATTTTGTTTATTTATTTTTATTTAATGCACAAAATACACAATTTTATCATAGACAAAATTATTTGTTTTATATGTCCCGACTTGTTAGAAAATTCTCATAAATCCAACAATACCCCAAATTGTACTTGTTGGTAGTGCACAAATGTATTCAAAAGTGAATTTTTCCACACTTCCTCTTTTCAAAATAGATGGTACAGAAATTCCATTCATGACTTCAGTCAAAAACTTAGGTATTATCATTCATAAGCATTTAGAGTGGCACGATCAGGTTAACGAAGTTAGTCGTAAACTTTATAGCAGTTTGCACTCACTTAAAAGATTACAGAATTTCTTGCCAATTAATGTTAAGCAAACATTAGTCCAGAGCTTACTTCTTCCACTCCTTGACTACGCGGATGTATGTTATCCAGATGCTAACTCTGAATTGCTTGATAAGTTAGAACGATTGCAGAATATTTGTATTCGTTTTATCTTTATATAGATTGTGTATAATATTAGTCCAGAGCTTACTTCTTCCACTCCTTGACTACGCGGATGTAAGTTATTCAGATACTAACTCTGAATTCCTTAATAAGTTAGAACGATTGCAGAATATTTGTATTCGTTATATCTTTAATCTTCGCAAATTTGACCACATAACCGAGTATCGAACGCAACTACACTGGCTCAGTATCAGGCATAGAAGAAACCTTTACATTCTATCACTTCTTCACAATATTCGAAATAATCCCACTTCGCCTGTTTATCTGAGAGAGCTAATCCAACCTCTTTCACAACACGGACTATCTCTACGTTCTAGTAACGAGAGAACCCTTTTAATACCCATTCATCGCTCTAATTTTCTTGCCTCCTCTTTCACAGTAGTAGCCGCTCGATTGTGGAATAATCTACCCACTAATGTTAGAGACGCCTCTTCTTTATTTATATTTAAGTCAAGATTCAAATGTCACGATCTAAATATTAAAATATTTCCTTTATCCTTCTTCTTTCCTTCTCATCCCCTCTCCTCTCTTCATAGTATAGTATTTTATTTTTATGTATTTATATTTTAATTTTGTTAAACAGTTTTTTTTCAAAAATATAAAGCGGGATGTAGGACTGTCTAAGTACGTAAAAAACATAGCGTCGGCTACCTTAATATAAAAAATGTAATGTTACAAGAAAATATATTACCTTTTTTTTAAAAAGTGTGATTTTAAAAAAACTCTTAAAAATATATAAAAGCTAGGACGACCTCGAGACAAGATCTGGTCTATCTTAGGGATTTTTTTAATGAATAAATAACACCAAAAATACGAGATTCGGTTTCGAGTTTATAAAACGACACAATCGGTTCATTGGTGCATGCAAGCCATAATTTATGCTGTGCTGATCGAGGAACAGCACATCATTATTTGTAAAGTTTTAAAAAAACCACGTGAAGAGGGAATATACTAACGCAGGCTATGAAAATATTATGTCTCACGGGGGTTGTTGGGAACATTGTTTGGAAACGTTTTAGCTACAGGGGTCAATTTTATTTTTCAGAATTTTTATCAAAAGTTAGTTCGCATCACGTTTCTATAATTTAATTCCTTTTAATAATGCAATGGATGCATCAGGCCGGAGGGATTATAGCTTTCGGTTAGATAGTGCGCGCGGGGAGTTTAAACGAAAAATAATGCATTCGTTTGCATTTCATTTGGACGGCTAAATGTCAGAAATGAACTGTATGTGTTCTATTTTTCTACTCCATTTTCAGTGGTCTTTTTTTCAGAATTTTTACCGGAAACACACGGAAAGTTTATGTTTTCAGCCGATGTACCGAACCAACGATAAAAACATATTTTTTTAGATTGTTGCCCTAAACATATGAAGGAAACAGTCAGTTATTTTTTATTGCAAATAATTGATATTTTGTGTAAATTTGGACATAATATTGTTAATTATCTCATAAAAGACTGCGCTGAAAAGTCCCATTGCGAACGATGCTGTAATGTGATATTGCATAAATCAAAAAATGATATATTTGGAAATAAAGGTAGCTAAAAACAAAAAAAAAACAATACAGTAGAGATCTTCACCCGTGACCCTGGGCCAGAGATTGCGTTATACCTCGCAATACCCTTTAAATTTATTCAAAATTGTAAATTCAATATGGGATTGCCCTGAACTATTATCTCTCATCAACTTCAGGGCGCCTGGAAGAATTTCTAGACAGGTGCCACCGTTTTGTGCAACAATTCACGGACAGTGTATACTTGTAATGCCGTATAAAACAGACTTCATGAACTCGGCAATAGTTGTTCCCACGGATCCGATATATTTAGTGTAGGGTATTGTTCGTATAGAACAAACCCTTTGAACTTTTTCAAAGGTGGTAGATGGTAATTATATTTATTTATTCATGCATTTTATAATATACACAGTCAATTGTTCATTTTGCCCAGCTGTATGAAACAATACTTATGATTTTCTTGTTCTATTACTGTAGAATGTTTTATTATTTAAACTTTCTACTGAATATGCTGTATAATATTTAGGTTAATTTTATAAACATAAATCTTGTATAATTTTAAGGTTTATTTTTTTTTATATAAATCTTAGGTATAAGGAAATTTATGTTTTAAAATAAAAAAAATAAATATTAATAATAATGTTTGGATAATTTATATAGTGTTTATTTTTGTGAAAATCACCTCAAGGGCGCTGTACAATAAATAAATATCCTAATTAAACCAAATATGTAGTATTATACATGTTTGTAAAAGGCAAATTTGCTGTTTATGTTAATAAAATAAAATACTGGGTCCTTGTCCAAACTTTCAATTGAATACCTAATATCGACTGAATTCATAGTGCTATTTTTTTAATTTTTTTAATGAGTTATGTATGAAAGTAATGGATAATATACATATTTATATAATATATTATATCACGAAGTTACGTCGTTTGAGTTGATTTCATGGATGAGGTTGCTGTATCACACAGAATCACATAAAAATATATATTACTTACATGATATTATAAACCATCTACGTAAGTACAAATAAACGTTTTTTTATAGCTTACCTGTAAAACAAATCACCATTCGCCACTGCTACAAATAGAGTACAATGCAATGCCCTATGAATTGTGAGGTGTGGATAAGGGAAGTGATGACGAGCTTATTTTTTGAGCTTTTGGTAGCTTTATTTAAAAGACATGAATTAAAATGACTTGCGTATTCGAAATTATGTAAACAGGGTGGGTTTTTACTTTTTAAAGAAAATAACCTTGGCAGGACTGGGGTGAGTGGTAAATTTACGTGCACGGGGTGAAATAAACCCGCAGGTTTAAATCGAGGTGTACTGTTTTGGACGTGCGTCTCACGTCACTTCTACATTATTCAAAAAATGTACCAAATCACTTCACGATGTTTTTCATGTAAACTCAGGGTCATTTAAAAAAAATCTTAAATATAAAACAATTTATTTACTTCTGAGTTGATAACTTTTAAAAATATTTAAAACTACATAGGTAGAAATAAGAAAAATAAGGGTAAATTGTTCAGGAAAAGAAAAATTAAAACACTTTTTGGTAATACACACATACATATGTGCCATATTTACGTGTATACTTATTTTTTTAAATTAATTTAATTGTCATTATTATTAATTTTTTTAAATGAATTTTTTTTTTATACAAAATAATTTTATATTATTTAATATACTTATATTTTGTACCTTTTAAAGAAAAATATACAAAAAATATTTTCCTTTTAAAATTTTATTTGCACACACTGTTTAATTATTTTTTATATCTAAATATGTTTTTTATACAAAACAGCTGAGTTATATATTTAGTATTTATGTAAAATAATACTTTTATATTAAGTTTTTCACATTATATCGAAATGTTTATATTTTTTTAAATATGTATCTCTTTAAGGTAAAAGGCACTGCGTGCCGTGTATGTTAATAAATAAATAAATACAAGGAACTCACCTGAAAATTAATGCCTACTCTCGGCTGACCTACTATTGTCTGTCTTAAGGACAGTTTTCCTGTATGTAAACAAAAAAATAATCAAAACATAAAAAATACTGATAACCTAGCACGGATGTCGAATAAGACATCACTATTTTTGACAATGATAAATTAATAAGGATCTATGAAATACTGTAGAGTAAAAAAAAAATTTATGTACTATTAATAGCATAAACCATATTTTTTAATTCGCATTTTTTTACTCCCGCGAAAACGGTGCATTGAATTGGCTACACCCATAATACGTTACAATTCGGTTAAATGTTGACTTTTGTTTGTGACCGTTTTAATTCAAATAGAACGTCGTCACGAATCTCGACATCCCAATAGTCAAGGCCGAACATGTCGCGTTTTTGCGAAGACGTATTTTTTAACTTCTTCTACAGTCTTCTGTCCTCCACTGCTGGATATATGCCTCTTCCATATTTTTTTTTTAATAATAAATTTCATAAAAAGAACATGTATATGTAAAATTCTAACAAATCTACTTTTACACATCTGGTAAATGTTATCACTGTAACTCTCCAAAAAAGAGACTAACTCTTGTGCTTGGAGAGTGACTTACACTGTTTTAGTTGTTTATACATAGGAGTTTATTTAATTTTAAATACGAGTACATGAGAAATAAAAATAAAAACGTATCCTTCCATTATTCTCGGTCGGTTGCTACTTGAAGCCAATTTTTACCCCCTTCAGCAGCTATGTCGTCGGACCATCTTTTTTGAGGTCTTCCGACGCTTCGCTCCATCTTGTGGGTTCTTGTCTCGCAACAAGTCCTGCCCAATGCCACTTCAGCCTTGCTACGCGATCCATGATATCCGCTATTCAGGTTCTGTTCCTAATTTCCCCATTTCTTACTCTGTCTTTTAGGCTTTTACCGAGCGTGGATCTTTCCATGGATCGCTGTGTGCATTTGAGCTTTTCTACATTTCTTAGTGTGAGGGCCAGCGTTGCCAGACCCGATCAAGCGAAAAACAGTAGATTCAGAAAAATAAATCGGTAGATTTCGGTAAATTCGGGAGAGGGAGTAGGAGGGGAGGAGGAGGGCAAAAATAAATTTGACAGTTGTTCGAAATTAAAGCGCCGTTTTGCCTAAGGCCGTTGCTTTAAATAGTTTAAAACGCTTGGTAAATGAACAATTGAAAACCAAAAGGACTGCAATAAGTGATTCACCAAAATATAGTGATTTATAATGTCTTCGTTTTCTTACAAAAAAATGTAAATTACAATAGTTCATTTCAATACCCAAATATTCATTTAAGAAAAGGAATATTTGAGTTGGTTCTTATAAAAAATAATAATATAATACATAGATTAAAATCCAAAATATTATTTTATTGAATGAATGACACAATTTTATCAAAATATATAGTATTTTTATTGTCAAACAAAGAAATAATTAAGGTTTTAAAGTTCTTTCAGTGCAATTTAAAACTTAATAAAAACTGCTAACTGCTGAAGTACTGAACAAATTAATAAAACAATGATCAACTAAATTTAAATAGATATTTAACTAAAGATAAAACCATTAATGTTATTTTTAATATGAAAAGTGATCCCTCTACATTTCACTTCATAAAATAGACATATATACATTTTTCAATAATGTCATGAAATTCTATGCCATGATTTATTTTACCATATTATATTCAACAATACTAGCCAATTCCATAATGAATATATCATTCATTGTATACTTATGTACGATAGATAAGCAGTTTTTTTAAATAAGCAACTGATGGCAATCGAAGTGAGCATATAAGCAATAAATTATTATAGTATGAATTCGTTTTATTTGCATTGAATTTTTTTTCTGTGGAAAAAGCAAGGAAATGTATAAAAATCGGTAGAATTTCAATCGAATTCGGTAGATCGGTAGATTGCTCCCAAAATCGGTAGATACCGAAAAATCGGTAGATCTGGCAACGCTGGTGAGGGCCATGGTCTGTGAAGCGTATGTAGTCACTGGCAGTATACATGATTCGTATGTTTTGCTTTTCAAACAAACACAATATCCATGTTGATTTCGAAAATACATTCATTTTTCTAAATTCATTTCCCATAATTTTATTTGTATTCGTAGTATTTGATATTTTAACAATTCTGAAAGCAAGGGAAAAAGACGACGACCTCAAGTCCCTACTCGGAAGTATAGTGAACGCTATGGACAACTAATATAAAAGCAGTAGCACTCTTAGGTACCATCAGTCGCTCAGAAAAATTCCGTTCAGATATATTCGGGGGCTTAGGGTCATAAGGGCGAAACTACAAAAAATGCTGTTTTGTGTTAAGTACTAATCTGATATCCAAACAAAATATCCTGTTAGTGACAAAAAGATGAAACTCATCCGATAAGTAGTTACCTAGATAAATTTGTGTGAAACTTCAAATGAAGCGTTTTGTTTAAAGTCAGAAGAATAAAACACCTTTACATCATTTTGTTAATTTACTAATGTAAGCGCAAGTTAGGGTCATATAGACGAAAGCGTAGTTTCATATTTTTGTCTCCAAAACATTTTATGCTCTATTAACTGTATTTTTTATTTTCTTTATTTGTTACCCTTAAAAGACAGTATTATTTTTTGAAAACTGTTTTATCATTTATCTCAAAACTGTGTTTTTGTAGTTTCGCCCTTATGACCCTTAACCCCCGTGTAGTAGAGATCAGTTCGATTCAGTTATAGCCGTAACTCTTACGCTGTATAACTAAATTCCGTATTTTATTCAATATTAGCGGACCCGTCAGACGTTGTCCTGCCCGAACGTTGGCTTCCCTGCTATTAGCTTGGAAAAAGACTTTTCATTGATAAGTAGGTACCTACCTAACTACTTGTTTGTGATTAAATTCCAAAACTTAAAATTGATAATATTCAAATATTTAATTTAAGTAGGTACCTAGGTACTTGTTTATGATTGAATTCCAAAACATAAAATAATTTTGTTTTCAAATATGGCATTCTTTTTGCAAGCGTCAAACTCCGGTCGTCTCACCAACAAAGGGGTGTACTTATGTATGAATACGATTTTTAAAAATATATTGAATTTAATATTATTTAAGTGTTACCAAAAATCCAATAAAAAGAAACTAATGGGTAGAAATTATAACTAATTTAAAAAAAAAATCTGATTGAGATAAAGCTGTTTGTTTGAACAAATGCTGTTTGTAAACATTAAAAAACAAACTTTTTTTATTCACAAAAAACAACATCTTTCCATTTTTTTGCAAATGCATTCTCCTCGAATGCAACCCTGGTAGATCGATGAATCAAACATTTATGCTCCTAACTTATTTTATACATATTCGATTGAAGATTTTAATATCTACGAACACGCAGAGCGCAAATATCTATGTTCTCTGAAAACCGCACGTAAATCGGTTAAGCCGTTTAGGACGAGTACGGTGACATCACACGTACAGACAATTTTTTATTTTTTTATTTATTAATTACATTATACATACATTTGTTAAGGACAGAGACACAGTTTATAGCGACACAATCAGGATGTCCGTGTTGTCGGGGCACTTGTAATGCATTCATAACCATACA
>NW_028280483.1:0-37334 GCF_059751315.1 Micrasema longulum | reverse complement strand
CTGCAGCTCTGCTTCTGCTTCTTCGTCCTGGTACACTACCCGTGTTTATTATTTTCTCCACATTTTCTGGGTCACGTCTAGTTATGTGTCCGAAGACCTGCAGAATACGTTGGCAACATATGGCCGAAAGGCGACACCAAACGGTGCATAGATCACTGCAATAAAACAAGGTACTATTTCGCACACCGAACTGAAATCCTTCATCCGCCCAAACTCAGAATTTTTTTTTTGCTATGTTTGCTCTATTTAAATATATTATTATTGTTTGTAAATTAAATAATTATTTTACTATGGAAAAATACTATCCTCGTAGTGTAATGATTAGCGCGTTTGCCTGCCATGGTTGACATGAAATATTTATTTTAAAAAAAAATATTAATATGTATTGCTTTCTTAGTTTTTTTTTTGAAGGTTCAAAATATTTCTAAGACCAAATATTTTATTTTTTACCAATATTTTTAAAACTGGTAATACAATTTTTAAACTGTGTATCTTTTTTTTCTAAATTTGTAAAAAACTGTTTAGAATGAATTTGTTTTTATCGCCATTTTTTATTTGCAATTTTACTTACATGTATGTATTTTATTATATTTGCAACTAATGTGTAATCGATACTAAGTGCCGTTTATTTCAATAAAATATTTTTTTTTTTTTAATTTACACTATAATATTTCATAGTCTCTGGACTGAAGCGAAAGACTGATCATTTTACCTTCATGTAAAAAAATACCAAGATAAGCTGCGATTGCTGCACCAATGCAGTGCCCTATGCACCATTAGGTGCAAAAAGAGGGAAGATGGTAATGTTGAAATATTTTCGCTCGTTACAAAATCCAATTCAGTCCTGCTCTTTCCGCATCGCTGATCTTCCGCTCCCTAGCGGAACAATCCGCCAGTCGGTAATACAGGGATTCTCAATACCGACTCCCCCACTTACAGAATAATCATAATGCACTAATACCATCGCCATCGCCATTTAATCCACAATTCCCAAGTACCTGACAACTTACCCATAACCATTATTCGTATTACCCGATTCCCCCAATAATTGTATCGAGACATAATTTATATGCCTTAATTAAAATTTCATTTAGGGTCTTACTCATAAAAACTTATATAAAAAATAACGAAAAACATAAATTTTATTACAAGAATCGATGATTCTTTAGTTTGGCATTGAATTCTGTTATATTTGAATTACTTTTTATTTCGGAAAGTAATTTAATAAAATTATGTTTGTGTAGAGCACTCGTGTTGTATTTTTATGCCGAAAATTGTGTAAAACATGGATCTTTTTCGCTTTTAAAACTTACATCCATAGAATTAAGAAAAGTCCAGAAACCGCATACGCACATCGAGCAGAAGGTGACTCAACTACTCATAAATGAGTAGGTTTTCGTTTTGACCCATTAGTTTCATTGTAGACGTCGCTCAGTACGCAACTCCCGATTCGAATTTAACCATGCCGTGTTGTGTCCTTTTAAAGTGTAGAAATACTGCTAGGATCTTAAAGAAACAGGATGCAATCACATTGCATGTGTAATTATCAAATGAATGTGTTTGTCACAAATGCATTACTTAAAAATTGAATTATTTTTCCATCTGTCAGATTGTCGAAGAAACAAAATGGATATTTCGTTAGTGTTGCCAGAGTAGTAAATTTTTTTACCCTACTTTGCTCATATGATAAGAGAAATAATGAAAATTGAACCTCGGATTAAACAACGCCGTGGTAGGCATTTGGCTGACATTGTTTTTAGAACATAAAATATTATTTAACATAATATAAAAATATCCTTTTTATGTAAAATAAAATTTGTTTTATATTTTAAGTTCAAAGTTCATTAATTCAATTACTCTTATTAAATGACCCTTTACTTATTTACTCTGTTGTATCAATCAATGTTTCCGAGTGCACAATAAAATTTTAGAAAAATTAACAAATTGTTTTTTTTTATCTTACATTTGTGTTATGGTTATATTCTTCGCGATCTGGCAATATTACTCGGTGACTTCAAGTATGCGCGCGGCGAAAGTGTGTCTAAGTAGAGGAATTATTGGACACAGTCCGATGTATTCAAATATGATTCTACGCTCCTTCTGGACTATTCTTAATTCTATGCTTACATCATGCTTACATTATACAGACATTTTTTATTTCACACAAAAATCTTTGAATACTAAATAAGATGGATACATTCTTTATTTATTTCGTTACAGTACTCATAATGATTTTTGTGAAATTAAACGAGTTTGGTTAATTTTTCTTGTATTTTTCAATGTCCTGGCAGATGACGAATACAGTTCTCATCTTCTCTGATGTGCATTATATACATACGTGGGTACTTTTCTTATTTAGATTGCAGTAAAATTGTTCTTATACGGTCTTAAAATGATATTTCTTGTAAATCTCAAACGGCCAGAATAACACTAGTCTAACCCCGCATAAAATATTTATTACAATATATTGTCAGAGATTATAATGACTCTTTAACAATGTTTCATTTATTTGCTCAGTATATATTATATTAAAAACGAAAAATCGAAATACAATTTACTGTTTTGTAAAAAAAAATAACCGGGAGTAAATGTTACAGAAAATGGCAGATTTCAAAAAGAACTAGAAGTGTGACTAGAAGTAGCAGGCGCCACATTCAACAGTATGGAGGCTGTCTGGAGATCGGATATTTACTTAGTAAAAACCAAATTCCACCTATATAACGCCTGCATAACACCTATTCTCTTCTTTTCTTCTCTATGGATGCGAATCGTAGCACCTCACTAAGGCCCAAAACCACAAAATACTTAGTTTTGAGAATAGGTGTCTCAAAAAGGCCAAATACTGCGGTTGCCTCCTGAGAGCCTTAACCACGATTGCCTACTTTACAAGGCATCAGGTTCTCGACGTCCTGGACGTCCACTGCTGACTGTTTGTTGGCAGTTTAAGTCACGACGAAAACGGGTTTATCGCATGAGCAATAACACAAAAAAAGGCAGATTTGGTCTCGTATACTTGACAAAAACGAGCTGATTACACAAGTCTTTATTCTTGTTTTGCTCTCCTATATTTTTTTTATTATTTTTTAAAGGAATAACCCGCTAAGCCTCTATTTAGAGGCTTGTCAGCAGGTGGGATGGAGGGTATATAGAAGGAGGTAATGAAAAATACACCACAACACCCAGACCAATTGAGAAAAAAATGTTTTTTGGATCTTTTTCTTGCAACTGGCGGGAATCGAACCCGCGACGCCAGTTTCACAGTTGGCCGTCTTACCAACTGTGCCACGGCGCCTGTCATAAAAAATATTCTTTGTCGATGAGCCCATTTTTCCCGTGTGTTATTTTTTTAATATATTTATTTTAGTCCTTTCAATTAAATAAATTTGATTAAAGTTATGTCTGGTCAACTTTTGGGTCACAAGAAAACAAAAAATAATAACAAGGTATTCCTCTAACGTGAATAACTACGTACCAAAAAGTAAAACAACTTTGGCTACGGGGCATTTCTCTGTGGTAGGTCCGAGGATCTTCAATTTACTGGATCAGGTAAAAAGGAGTCTGAGCTATTTTCAAAATTCAAATCTGGTTTGATTTATAGGTTTGCTCGAACGGGAATGGATCACGACAACATAATGTGGGATAACTGGTAAACGACCAAAATGTATGTGTAAATGTAAAATGTAATAAAAATTTAATAAGTAACATAGTAAATTCATCATCATCGTTCCCTTTCCGCACCTAATGGTGCATGGGGCACTGCTTTGGTACACCAATCACAGCGTATCTTGATAATTTTTGTTACATGAAGGTAAGATGATCAGTCTTACGCTTCAGGTACCAGTCCAGGGACTATGAAATATTCAAGTGTGAAAACACCCATTTAAATAAATATTTCACGTCAACCATATCGGGAATCGAACCCAAGACCTCTTGCATGGCAGGCTAACGCGCAGACCATTACACCACGAGGCCGACAAGTAAATCAATGATATGTAGTATGATATGAATAAACTTAATATGTATGTATAAAATATAATATAAATGTGTATATGCGAATATATATACTACTACTACTACTACTACCATCACGCCATTTCCCCGTAGGGGTAGGCAGAGAGAATAGACCGCCACACACGTCTATCCTGGCATACAATCCTAGCCTCTTCCACATTCATACATCTTGTTATACATGCCCTTCGGTTCTGTCTGCTTTTGACATGACCAGACTTAAGATTTTGGTTTATCTGATCATGCCACGTCTTCCTTGGTCGTCCTCGTCTAACGTTGCCGTTCATTTTCGCCATTTATACTTGTTTTACCATTCTTTCGTCGTCCATTCGTTCTACGTGACCAAACCATCTCAGAGACTCTTTCTTAATATTATCAATTGTATGTATTTGTGTGCCCCGACTCAACATGGATTTTCCAGCGAGTCGGGGCAAATTCAGAGGCATGGGTCGTTCCTGATGATAAGCTGTGTCTCCGTCCCTAATTAATGTATGTACAATGTTATTTATAAATTGAAAATAATAAATAAATTTATACACGCGTATATA
This sequence comes from Micrasema longulum, assembly GCF_059751315.1. Classification (NCBI taxonomy): domain Eukaryota; kingdom Metazoa; phylum Arthropoda; class Insecta; order Trichoptera; family Brachycentridae; genus Micrasema; species Micrasema longulum. The sequence goes on along the minus strand of NW_028280483.1, from coordinate 32,778 downwards.
TGTTACATTTAACACTTATATATATATTACATATCTTCTTTATACATACAAATGATTATCTTAATATTAATGATTTTGATAGAATATAAAAAAAAATCCTTGGTTACATTTTACTTTGTTTTTAAGAAAGTATACTTAACCAAGGAATTTCATTGATATTTTATCAAAATCATTAAATATGGAGTTTTATCAAGAAACATCAAGATCTTATATTTTACCGGTAATTCTACGTTATATTACAGTGATTCATTTCCATTGGAACAAACCAAAACCTTTCCTCACCTACTCAAACCAGATTTGTATTTCGGAAAGGATTTAGAATCCTTTGCTTTTATCTTCTAAAACATTAACTTATAAAATTAAGTATAACGAATCAGGTCATATTTCAATTTTACCCAAAACGATTTCCGTCTCTTGGTCAAGAAAACTTTTGTTTTTCCGCCAATTTTAACAATCGTATTTTGAAAAATTCCGGAGATACATCATTGTTGAAATGAGAATCATAAATATCACTACAAATACTTGGGGGTTGCATTCCAAACAATGAAACCAACTCCGGGAAAAGGCCACCCTTAATGATTACGGTCTGCAGTCGGTCGGTAATGAAAAAAATCGTCTCGCTGTAATTACGCGTTTTTCCCTGTTTTTTTCTTGTTTTGTAGCGAGTTTCCCATCGCTCGGGGGTATTCACAACCTTCCACTTGCATTAGTCAGAACTTAGAGCCGAGACTTCGAAAAGGTTTCGCGATAAACATTTTCATTTATTAAAAAAGCGCAAAGTCGTTTCTCCCCACCGCACCGACCCTACCTAATCCATCAAAGCCCAATGTAATTTTGTAGAAATATTGAAAACTAAATAATAATTGCATCAATTTATTAGAACGGTTAAATAAATTGCAAACTTAATGTAAATATCTGGAATATAAACTATTTATTTATTTATTTACTGGCCACTATCAAAAGAAGAAAAGTCTTATCCTTCGGTCACATACTCCGCAACGAGAAGTATACCCTTCTCCAACTTATTATGAAAGGAAAGATAGAGGCCAGAGGGAGTATGGGACGTAAAAGAGCATCATGGATTTGCAAAGAGCATCTTAGACAGTAGTTCGGTGTGCCGGATGCAGCAACGCTGAAAAGACTGGCCTATTATGGTCACCAACATCCGGTAGGAGCAGCAAAAGAAGAAGAACAAAAATTAAGTAATTTATTGTTAATTTACTGTTCCTGTGACATATGATACAGCGATGTTTTAAAACCGGTGGGCATATTGAATTTATTTATGTGATTTTACATAAACTAAATACGTAGTGACATTATTTTTAAAATATTTCCTCGTATAAAAAAGGACGAAAATCATTCACCGACCCAACAGCATTTCAAATTTCTGCAAAATATTTAACATCAATTTCAGCCATGAAGCTGGTGGAGTCCAAATCACAGAACTTCTATGAAAACAGAACAGCGGAATTTCTTTTATCATTTTTATTATTATTATTATGGATAACTCATATAGCACCATTTTCGTAATATAACTTAATGGCGCTTTACGTAGCGATTCTATAGATAAATAAATTTAATTGAAGCTTTTAAATTTGTAATTTAATTTAATAAATACATTTTGTTATTACATACTTCGGATTTATTAAAATGATTTAGAGAACAAGTGGGTTTTAAGTTGGTTTTAATAAGTAGGTTTTAAGTTTTAAGAGGCTGTATAACAAGTTTTTCACAGAGGTGAAGAACTCTTTCAGTCTGGAGCAAAAAAAACGGCTAAAGGACTTCCTCATAAAAAAATTGCAGTGTAAAAATGTACTAACTAATTTTATTTCCTCCTTTTTAAGTTTGTAGTATTACAATATAAACGTGCCGGGAAACTATTATTCAGTTTGGATTGATTATTTTTAATTTACTTTTGTGTATTTTGTGCAAGTGCAGGAATAACGCCTTTAAGAGTATAAATTTTAACCAAATAGCCTAATTCAATCTTAAAATCATCGCTTTTCATGATTACTTTTAAATTTTTTATCCTTTTTTAATGGCAACTAATGATCAATTTCCAAGGGATATTTCTATTTCAGTTTAGGCTGTTGATATAACTCTACATAATAGTATTTATCACGAAAGCTACGCATTTTGTTCGTCGCTTAGAAACAGGACTACCAAACAAATCCTCAGTACAATTGGAGGGAAAGCAATGAACTTTACACAAAGTAATCCACCCCACGTGACCCATATTCTAGAATATTCTAGATTGCTCGATTACTTATAAACTTAATGAAAAATGATAAAGAAGGTTCTTGAACTTTCACGGCGTAAGAAAACAATAACTGCTTTTTGCACATTTAACAAAAGAAAACCTTTTTTTTTCATATAATGTCTCCCCGTGGTTAAGATTGGCTATCATGTGTCGTTTTTAATTTTATCTTCAACTATATTAGAAATCACAACATAAAAATAAAAAAATATATGGTAAAATTAAAAATGTTTTATCGTCCTTTTGAGCCTAAAGATTACAATTAAAGTTTCACCATTTAATCGCTTATTTGAGAAACTCTGAACTTTTAAAAAAAAACGCTTTTTGTACTATTTTAAATGAAATATTTATTTTCAAACTTTAATAAAAAAGTATCTTTTATTGTAATTGTTTATTGCTTCTATTTATTTTTAGATAAAATATTGTTTTTTTAACGAAATGAAGTGCGTTTCAAGTCAGTCACATCCAGCAAAAATCTGACTTGTAGACTTCCTAAAAATTGTATTGGTCATTTCAGTTCATTTAATTTCATTAAATAAAGGATTAAACAGCATTTGTGAGGCTCCTAGTATCTCAACATATAAAAAAAACTCCTCAGGTTGGGATACACTGGACACGTAGTTAGAATGACAAATGGGCGGGTACCCAAGATAATAATGACTAGACATTCAGAGAGTAGAATAAGGATTGAAATACCTAGACTGAGGTGAGAAGAAGATGCAAAGGATGATGCAGCACGGCATCTACAAGTTGAAAATCGGAAGACGGCAGCTGAGGATAGGCGGAGTTAGAGGCAAAAATTGAAGGAGGCCAATGCTCGATTTGGGCTGTAACGCCATCGAAGAAGAATCTGAATAAAGATTTAGAGCTACAACGGAACCATGCTCATGAGTTTGACCAGAAGATACGTTATCTTCCTAGACCATGTCGTTAGTCATTGCCACTTGTTCACTTTTACCGACAACTACATAATATGTAAGTGGGTTTGCACACATCCTTAAATTAAATGTTAAAAATTGTTTCTTGAGTACGGAAACAATATATTATTTAAAATTCTAATTGCTTTTCGATAACCTAGCAGGGGCGAACCGTGTAAAGAAGCGATTATGCGCAGCTAACCATATAAATGTTTTATTATAACTTTATTTACAGAAAAAAAAAATTAACATTTATTTTAAATCATTTCCACCGTTTGTATTTTTATTCTTATATAAATTCCAGCGTATTTTTTCATACAAATAAGTATACTATATTTTGAATGTATTAACCCCAGCGCGGGTTTTTTCTCGTAGATTAAACTTGCAGATTACACAAATTATTTGAAGATTCTTGATTTGGAAAACAGTATTTCAAACATTGTTTCTTAACGACTATTTTTCTTTGAGATGGAACTTTTGACATAAGACCATAATTACTTTCATGCATCATATTGCAGGAAATATAGCGCTCCACGCGGCCGTTTTTAGCACTATTAATTACTAGAACAATGCGGCCAGTTGACATTTCAATTGAATACCTAATATCGACTGAATTCATAGTGGTATTTTTGATTTATTTTTTAATGAATTATATAATAAAGTAATGGATAATATATCTATATAATATAATATATCACAAAGTTACATCGTTTGAGTTGATTTCATGGATGAGAGTTGTTGTATCACACAGAACCACAGAAATATCAATTTATAGTATATAATACTAACATTATATTATGTACCTCCTATGTAGGTACAAATATATGATTTTTTTATAGCTTACCTGTAAATAAAATCACCATTCGCCGCTGTAACCTAGTGTAATTAATACCAACATAACAAATTATAATTGTCGTATTAATTGAGTGCTTTGTGCACGTTGAGTTGAAGATAGTGGTAAAATGTTGAGATTAACGAAAAAAACGTTATTGTAAAAAATGTTTCTAACGAATTACATATGACTTCATAACGAAGCAAAGATCTAGATTACAATGAAATGGTAAGAGATTTGTTTATTTATTTTTATTTATTTATCCATTTCAAATTAAATTTTTACTTCTTTAATATTATTTTTATTTACGGGAAACATATTGGATTAATATATTTGCCGTAACAAATCGGTTTCTTAGAACGGGTAATTTGTCCATATAAGTACCGATTGCAACATTAGGCATGCTAATATTTCTGGCTTGCCAAACCCTGCATATATTGAGCCTTCTCCTAGTACAAGCAAAATCTATCATAGTGATTTTTTGTGCCATTTTGCTTTATATAAAATGTATGTATAAATAAATAAATCTACAATTATAATAATAACAATTATTTTAATAACAGAAATTCGGTCCATGAGGTTTTTTTGCATCAGCTCGTAGCGCACCCCAACATCGAGTTTTTTTTTCATCCAGCCTTCTGCAAATGGTTTGAAACGGTTTTATGATCTATATTCAGCTCTTGAACGATGCTACAGCTCCTAATACGACGGTCTATCTCGATATTTTGTATGATTTTATCGATATTTTGTATGATTTTATCGATATTTTCAACGACAGGCCTGCCAGAGCTTGGTGCTTCATTCACCTCCACTACACCAGAACTAAATCGCTCAAACCACTTTTAAGCAGCACGAACCGAAAACATATCGGCCTCGTATACATCGCAATTTTTTTTGGTCGCTTGTCGCGTTTTTCCCTTTCTTCCTTTGAGACCTCCATACTTGATGCACGACAGTTCACGACTGAACTGACCAAGCGCAATACTCTCAAAAAAGCGTTTATAGTATACACTTACACCTTTACAACGTTGTATTGTATGATTCGATGTGACCAATAATGAATGAGATATACTTAGTTGAAAAAAAAGAACGCGAAATACGAAATTACTTTTTCCCCAAACTGATATAAGCGACATTGTGAATTGAAAATTATACAAACGTTTTAATTATGGGAGAAAATATTCAGTTATCGACAAACATCGATAAATCCCTAACTGCTTCTTTGTAATCGAGGGCCAGGGCACACAGCCAAAATAGTTCATTCTTTTCTTTATGATTGCATTTCCGAGCGCAATTTACATTTTATGAAAGATTTTAATTAAACTTTACTACGAGGCTCTAGAGCCGCCCCACGGGGAGGATTTATGAACAAGCTATTTATATCGTAATAAAAAATCAGCGACAAAGGAGATTCCATAAATACACCAGAACACTCTTTCTTTTCTTACGAAATACAATACAGTAACAAATAGCTTTTAATAATACTTAAGTACCGCAAAATCACTTCCCAACTGCCGTTTACATCAAAACTGTAGTGCTTTATCGTTCTACGAATTTAATCAAATATTACTATGTTTAATATATATTATTTCTTGTTTCTTTACTCTATGTTCAGGCAGATAAAGAATACAGATCTGTGTGTGAAATAGAACAGAACCCTGGACGAGTGTTTTCGACTCGATGGCTGCTCTCAGGTAAGATCCTTAATAAGGAAATCGAGTGTAGATACGACCGCCTCGTTTTATAGTGATTGGCGCTTTTGCCTACCATTCTTAAGGTCCTTGATTTGATTCCTGGCAGGCTAGACGTGAAATATTGGTTCTGAAGTTTATATTATTTTTGTATTTTTTTTACATTAACTTTTATTTTTCTTATTATTACAGAGGTTTACAGTACATGTGAATAAAATAATCCACATAGGCAAATATAAAAAATCATCATTATCATTCCTTTTTACACCCAATGGTGCATAGAGCGTTGCATTAGTACACTAATCGCAGCGTATATTGTTCATTTTTGTTACATGAAGGTAAAATGATCAGTCTTACGCTTGAGATACCAGTCCAGGTACTACAAAATATTTTAATGTGAAAAAAAAAACACCCTTTTAAATAAATATTTCATATCAACTATGACGGGAATCGAACCGAAAACCTCTTGCATGGTAGGCAAACGCGGTGACTACTACCAACTGGCCAACAAATATAAAAAATACGCAATATAAATATTTTAGTATAAACAACAAATAAACAAAGAGTAACGTTTTTTTGCTAGCAATTTAGCTTAAGTAATTAAGCACATCTCTTTTCATGACCCATTTATAAGCATATTTTTAAAGGTGGGATTGGTTAAGCTTCTCATTTAAACTCAATATTTTATTATTTCTGGACTGGCACCTAACTGGTCATCTTACCTTCATGTAACAGATGATCGAAAAACGCATTTGGTTTGTTTACCAATGCAGCTCTCTATGCACCACTGGATGCAGTGAATATAATGATGATGATGATGATTTATTGTTTCAGCATTTAATTTGTGGAATATCATTTTAAACATATAATAAATAAAACAGTTTGCCTTTCTAGTAATAATAGCTTCTCCGAATTCGCAAATCACATTATGCATCATCACCATTATTCCATGTCCACTCCCTAGGTTTTTTATTAAGGAATAATCCGCTAAGCCTCAGTTAGTGGTCAGCAGGTGGGATAGAGAGGATATGGAAGGAGGTGAAGAAAAATACACCATATCACCCAGACTAATTGAAAAAACATCTTTCATGGTTTTTTTCTTGTAACTGGCGGGAGTCGAACCCGCGACACCAGTTTCACATGGCTGCCGGTTGGGGCATATGGTGCTCACAAAAATCCTCCAGGCATCTCTGTCAGCATCCTGAGCATCCTCCCAAGTCAGGTTCGCGTCTCGCAGTTTTGACATGAACCGCCGACGAACAGTCAGCAGCGGATGTCCTGAACGCGAGAACCAGATGCCTTGTGAAACAAGTAAGCCAGGTTTAGGCTCACATGAGGCATCCGCAGTACATGATCAAGCAAACCGAATCGCCTTCGCTTTATGTCAGCTATTACCGGACTTTAAAAAAATAATTTTCATTCCCATAAAACTTTTACATCCTGTTACAAATAAATTGTTGTTGCAACAATTGTTTCACGTTGGTATTTCAAGCACAATCAACAATAAGAATGCATCTTTTCCCAGAATCCTAAATTGTTACATAACAACTTTTTTTCTGAAATCGGTATACTCAAATATTTCCTCTCTCTAAACAACTATAAAGAAAATGCTAGAACCTTAATTGCAAATAATTATTATTATTTAATCTAACTGTACCTATTTTAAAAGGTTTTAGTTGCTTTATTATTTTGTATACTTTCATATTATATAATATAATTTCTTACTCTGTGTGCATCCGCTGACGAAATGATTTTTTAAAGACAGAGTTAATAATAAAAAAATGGTCTTTTTCATTATTGTTGTTATATTTTGTGTTGTTAAGTGGATTTATACGGAGTGGCTTTTGACGGGTACATTTTTTTTCTTTACTTTTTTAGCATTGTATTTACCTATACATAGAAAACTATAATTTTGGTTGACTTGTAAATATTGTACTGTTTTTTTATTACAATAACTGTTGTTTTCTTTTAATAAGTAAATCTAAATAAAAAAAAACACAATAATCAATAATTTAAAAATCCAAAAATAAATTATTATATAAAACTTCAATTAATAATATTGTATTAAAAAATTCTTCACCCCTGTTTTCAATGTTTCCAATAAATACCTACCCTGTTTTGACTTCTTCACCCAGTATTGGTAATTCTAGAGAACATTTTGCATATTTTTTTCACAAGAAATTGTTTTTCTTTATGAAATGTCATAATATGCTTTCAGGGTGCTTTGTAGACTGAACTACTGTAGTGAAAAAAGCATGTTTTTACGCATGTAAATTAAAAAATATATATGGTCTTGCCTTACATGTAAACTCTTTACACGCCACTGCCTTCATCCATCCCTATCAATACATTAATAGGTAATATTAGTGTATTATCATATTGGTTTAGTTTATATTTACATCTGATGAGTAATTTTGAATACCTGAAACATGTTTTCTTAATAATATTGAGCTCGTGTGTGGCGTGAAAAGACAAAGTGTTTCATTCGTTATATATTTAATCAATCATTTTCTTCTATATAAAAATACCTCGTTTATATCACTTACTTAAAATTGCAGTTTCGCAAAAAAAGCCACAAAATAAATAAATGAATTTCGATTTTACACTACGCCAATGTTTATGGTCTAATTAGGACGATAAAAATTGAAAAATATTTTCCCTTGTAGGTAAACAAATAATTTACATGTTTTATAATAAGATATAAGACTTTTTGACTCTACATTTTCTTTTGACATCATCAAACTTGAATAAACTGCATCCCCACAACATCATTTTAGGCTATTTTACCGAAAGTCACTTACTTCAGCACAAAATAGCAATTTGCTGGCCTGAAATTGGGTATAATGACATTATTGAAAAGTCTTTATTTGCAAGCGTTAGGTGCAGGGTAGTTCCTGTGAGGGAGAAAGGGGTGGGAATGAAATTTAAGTGAAAATTGTAAAGGGAGCCACTCAATGGGGGCGGCCATTGAATTACAGAAGCCATTTCGGGCCCTTTGTTTCTGGCCAATTGATGAGAGTACCCATTTAAAGTTTTGTTTTTTTCATTTATTTTTATCTTTGTCAAAAATATTGAGAAGTGTATCAAAAATATTTTAAGAATATCTAAATGATTGTTCACAAGTTTTTGATTTAACTTAGGGGAGAATTAATATTGACAAATAATTCCAAACATTGTTTTAACCCTTTATAGCATCCCATCATGTGACAGTTCTGTTGCAAACTGTGGGGACCAGAGAGTGAGAGACGAGGATATGTTATTGTCTATGACCACAGTGCCCAATGGACCTATATATGGGCGCGTGACACGTCACTCGCCCTTTTCTGTCTTCACCAGTATCCAAATTCACTCTAAAATATTATTTGGGTAATCTTTGTATTTTCGTGTGTAATAAACCAAAGATTGTAAGTAACTTAAATTATTTTATTTATTTATTCCTTGAGGTTAAATCCGTTAAATCCATTAAATCATAATATGTTTCACATGAACTAACGAATAGCTACTATCAATTAGAGTATAATAATAATACTTCTACAAAATGGTGACCCCGACGTGATCACAAAAACTAAGATAAACAATGAAATTAATTTTAAATCAATATTACACCACAGATACTCACAATTTATTGTAATTAAATTACATTTTCTCATAAACACAAATTAAGATTCACTTGCCGTGAAGGGACGGGTATTTAAATATTTTTTTTTATCAAAAGTAATAACATGTATACATGCTATTTAGTTCATATTTTGCGCAAAACAATTGTTTCAAAATATTTTATATATCTTTGACGATTGAGAATACTTTAAGACATTGTACTATGGTCTTTTAATTTTATTGTGAAAAACTAAAAATTTGGTGTTTTATTATTTGCAGAAAGCTATCGAAACACCTGGATTTTCTTTATTTTAAAGAAGCTGGGTTATAAAAGGTTAAGATCATTTACTTTACAAAAATCAACGAATGAGCAGATTACATTAAATTTATTACTTTAAAAAATGTATGAAATTTTACTAATCAGCTTACAAAAAAGACTTAATGAACTATGTAATAATTCAGGATATAAATTTGTTGCAACAGACAGGGAAAACATTTTTGAAAAGGTAATATGGAAGTTACGCATTTACAGGGCTTATGACTTGTCATTGGCTGGTTTAACTGGCCACTTTATACACTGTGTAACATTGATACAGTGCTTTATTTATTTAGTTTGTTATTGCTTACTTCTTGGCATGAACACTTGACAAACTTACTACTTTGCTCTATTTTTTGAAAATTTATTGATATCATTTTAACTTTGCTGGAATTACAACACGTCTATGCGCTTAGTAGCTATTTGTTTGTTATAATTTTTGATTGATCTTAATTGAAAACGTACTGGGATATTTATTAATTGTACAGCGCCCTTGAGGTGATTTTCACAAAAATGGTGCTATATAAATTATCCAACTATATATATATATATATATATATTCACCATTCTGCCTATGTTTAAACGTCCACATTTCCCTAACTCTTCCATTTGTTGAATTTTGTGAAGTAAAAGAGCTGAAACCTTTATTATGTGGATGAGATTCATCCGGCTGAACCGGCTGAACTATTGATTAAACTAACTGGGATAAAAAGAATAAAAATTGAAAAAATCTTTTCAAGCGTTGCCTAGCAAGTGAAAGGTTATAATTCTCGGTTATTTTTTTACAGTAATACTTGTAAAAAAAATTTATCAAATTAATTTTCGGTTACAGGAAGGTAAGATGATCAGTATTGCGCTTCAGGTGTCTGTACCTTACGTTTATCTAACTTATTATCAAAATACACTACATTTGGTGTACCAATGCAGTTCCCTATGATCAACTGGATGAGGAAAGGGCAATAATGTTTTATAAAAAATAAAAACAACAAACATAAATATTGTTTACATAAGCTTAGTCTTTAAATATTGTATTCCGAATAAAGTTATACGGTTTAAAACTTTCTAGGTACAAGGATCTCAAAGCATTTGGCATTTAGTACCTCATTGTGGTTTCGCCTAGGAGGCTTGAATTATTAACATTTAAATTTCAACATAAACATAAAACCCTTAGCTTTTCCCCCAGGTCCATATTTCTTAAACTCAACGGTAAAAAGGTTCTAGTTAAAAGGGTAAATTAATTAGTTAAGGGTAGAAGTGTGTTATTGAGGGATGAATTTTAAAAAACAGCCTCTTTATTTAACTTTATTTTTCGCTTTTAATTTTACTAAAAGGATTAGTTATATTATTTAATCTGCTCTACATCTTAAACAACTAAGGCTTGCACGTGTTCATTTTATAAGAGTGGAATTATTTAAGAATTTCTTAACTAAAATTGTATTATAATTAAAACCTTATGTCAACATACTACAACAGAGATAGATAACATTTAGAGAAGGTAATATAGAAGTCTAGGCATCTGCAGGGCGGCTTATTACAAGTCATTTATTTATTTTTTATTTATTTTATTGATACAAATATATACATATTACGAAAAAATATAATAATAACGTATTTTAAACTCTATGAGGCCAAGGGCCCTGTGTTGAGTTGGGATACAACATAATGGCAAGTGAAAGCACGTGCATAATTAAACAATAACAAAAGTAAAAAATTTATATTATTTCATAAACATACATATATTTCAAAGGGCATCTGAACAACACGCTTAATAGTATATAAATATTTGCAACGTCTCGCAGCAATCTCCTGCAATGGTCTCTTCTCTTAGGCAAAATCTAGACTTTTACACTATTTTTAAAAAAAGCTTTCGTTTTGGAAAACTTTATATTGGCTGGTTTAAGAGGCTACTTTACGCACTATGTAACATTCATCATTCTGCCTATATTTAAAGATCTATATTCCTTCGATTTTTCTATGTTTGTAAAATTAAAGAGCTTAAACCTTTATTGATGTGGGCGAGATTCATCTGATTGAATTATTTCACCTACATACTAAGCAACGCTATGTTCTTTGGTTGGCTTTAGCAAAAAGCCCTTTTAAAGTGCACCTATTTTATTTTTATAAGATAAGGCAGCAGATGTAAATATAAAAAAACTGTACATTGATCGAGTTTTTTTTACGAATATAACAATAGAACATGTTACATTAAAGAGAAAATATAAAAAAATATATAAGAAAAGAAAAGAAGAGCACTATAGGAAAATTGGGGATGAAATAGAGTGGAGGAGAGAAGAAGGGAGATTTTTATAATATAGTTGACCAATTCGAAATTCACTTCCGATAATAACATAAACATAATTAAACATACAAAAATTAATTATACAATGATTAATGTTTCATTATAGAGTGTTTCAAAAATATTTTTTTGATGTCGTAAAATTTAGTATTAAAAAATGTGAATTGGACAGAGTTAGTTAAATTTGGGGCAGCTATGATTATTATGTGCTTGAAATTTTAAAAACATACAAACAAGCTATTACGTCGTTTCCCCGCAAGGGTAGGGACAGAGAGAAAAGAACCACATTCGACTCTTTAAGTACAGATCTTGGTTCCTCTACATTCACACATATTCTCATGCACGCGTGCCGATTATTCCAACTTTTTGCGTGTCCATCTTCAAGTATTGAAGTTTTAAATAAACGAAATGTCTGGATTGGAACTTTTTTAAAGAATGCATTTATATTTCATGTTTTGGGTATGGATATTTAATTTCCCAGGAGTGCAAGTTTATGGAAAGCAGACCATAAAGCCAGTATCAGGAGTCGATAACTGGCCGGGGAGGAGTTGCTCCATAAGGAACTTGTTGAACCAATGAAATATTTAAATCTGAACGCGAAAGGGGGTTTGTAATTTATTTCCCAACCGCAAAAGGGTAGTCGTTTTTCACGAACTTAAGTGAAAACGTATGGGCGTTTGAAATATTTGCTGTAAGGTTTAAAACACCAAACATTAGGTTTGAAAGAATAGTTCTTTTTTACAAGCCTTGTTTATCGCTTATTTTAAAGTCAATATATATTTTTAACGGGGATGGACTTGAAAATATGTAAGTTGAGGCATTTACAGGGCTTCTATTCTTACGACGGCTGGATTAAGTTACTACTTTACACTCTGCGTAACATTCACCATTTAAATATCGGTAAAAGTAAATAATAAGCTGCCAAAAACAATAAATAAAATAAATTTTATCAAAGTGTTCATAATAATGTTTAAGGTATTTTTAAGTAAAAATGTATGAGCGTTTAAAACATTTATACAGCAATATTTTGAGTTTGTCCAAATTTTTGTAGACAAAGACTGGATTCAACTCCCTGGGGAGCTGTTTATATTAACATATTACAACAGAGATGAAGAACATTTAAGAGCAGGTAATATAGAAGTCCAGGCATCTACAGGGCTTATGACCTGTCAATGGCTGATTTAAGTGGCCACTTTACACACTGTGTAACATTCACCATTCTGCCTATATTTGAACATCTATATTCCTTCAATTCTTTCATCTGTTGATGTTTGTGAAGTTAAAGAGCTTAAACCTTTATTTATGCGGGTGAGATTCATCTAATTGAATTATTTCACCTACATACTAGGCAACGCCTGAAAATATTATTTTTTCAATTTCTATACTTCTTCATGGACCAGGTAATTTATCAACAATTGTTGATGTTTACATTTATACAAGGTTGAAAACAACAAAACATTAGGGGACTACAAGAAAAACAATAAAAGAAAGCTAGTTTTTTTCGCTATCCTGATAGTGGAGATAAGTCCGCCTCGTTATGAAGTGGTTGGCGAGTTTGTCTACCATTCTCGAGGTCCTGATTTCATTTCCTGGAGAGAAGTATGTAAAATATTGATTTAAAAGTTTCTTCAACCTGCAATTACCTCTTTCCATATCCCCTCTATCCTACCTGCTGACAAGCCTCAAAATAGAGGCCTTGCCGGTTATTCCTTTTAATTATTTTTTTAAAATATATATATATATATATATATAATCTCAGTTCAGTTCAATGTCGAAAATCGGCGTTTATTTTAGTAAATAATACAATATATTCTGTTGTAAAACAGTGAAAAATGATATAATTAAGGAAAATTAGATGTAGTAAAATTAAATTTTAATTAAATTAAATTATAAGCAAACACATTAGATTCTTATTTATATATAAAGCATTAACTTTGTTTTGATTTAAGTTATTTATTAACAATTTTTCATCTCACCAGTCTGACGATGCCTATTAGAGGGTGAAAGCGCTAATTGGTCGAATAAACAAGTGGAAGTGTATCAAGTATTTTTAATTAGTAACTTTTATAAATATAAATTATTACATCATTAACTTTGTGGTCAAACACTTAACCAAATGTTATTAAATATTTGTATAAACCATTTACCGACTTTTCTATGTCTACCGGTTTCGAGACGAACCGTCTCTTTATCAGGACACCAATGAAATCAACATGCATGTTTGCCCTAATAAGTGCATGTGCTGATTAAAATGCGTGTCAAATTGGTTTTATGTTTTTTTGCAACAATGGTGAAGGTGTATAGTGGCTTTTAATAACAATTAGTATTATCTTATTAGTATCTCCTCTGATTCGCTTGACGCGTAATTATAATGTATTTTTCAATAACATAGACATATTTAACTGCAAAACCAAAATTAAAAAACTATTAAATGAAAAAAATTATGTTTCTTTATAAAAAAAAATACTTTTACATTATAATTTTAAGTTGTATCTATTCACTCAAATCAAACACACACTCACCCTGTCCATAAACCTACCCTCACACCCATATACAATCACACACATATTCACATACCTACCAAAACCACACTCCACTTTTTTACACACGCATCCTAACACAAAAAAAAAACTCGGACACATGCACTTCTATGAACTAATATCTAACTGAACTGGATTTTTATAATTGTATTTATGTGAAAAACTGATTTGGCTTTATTTTATGTTTTTTTTTTTATAATGTTGTGTATATTTTTTTGTATTTCTGTTGTTTTTCTGAATAAACAAAATTAAATTAAATTAAATTAAATTAAATTAAATTAGATTCTGTCTATCCTCACTAGGTTATAGTAAATACCTGTTCTGAGGTAGGCAGCATTTTTTATTTATTTTTTATAATACAACATATTAAGCCTTAGTAATGTATAAAGATGATTTAAATATGTAAATCTTATAGAAAATGAAAATATTAAAAAATATGTAAGCCTTAAATTATGCAATTAGAATAATCAAGCTGTCAAAGTGCAACGAATATATTGCTCCTAGCCTGGCACTTGAAGCGTAATACTGATCACCGTACCCTTTTGTTGAAAATATACTACATCAAATATTCTTTAAAATATTTAAGTATTAATTGATATTTCACCAGAATGCATATGATTGAATAACCAATGCATTGCAACACATTGCAATGTATTCCTCACCGCGAAAACCCGTACCGGGAATACATTTTAAAAGTTCAATTCAGTCTGTCAGACTCGTATCGTGGTGTAGTGGTCAGCGCGTTTGCCTACAATGCAAGAGGTCTTGGATTCGATTCCCGAAATGTTAGACATAGAAATATTTATTTTTAAAAAGGGTGTTTTCACGCTAGAATATTTCATTGTACCTGAACTGGCACCTGAAGCGTAAGACTGATTATCTAACCTTCATATAACAAAAATAATTAAGATACGCTGCGATTGGTGTACCAATGCAGTGCCCTATTAACCATTAGATGCGGAAAGAGAATGATGATGATGAAACCAATATGTCTCCTACGGTATATTTGCGTCAATGTTTCCATACTTTCTCGGGTGTCCCGCAAGGCTTTGACCTGTGTCTATTGTTGTTCTCAATTTTCATCAATGATATTAAAAATGTAATTTTGAACTCGCGTTTTCTGTTGTTTGCGGATAATTTAAAACTATTTTTAAAAGTGACGATTTCTGATAATTTTTGTCTTCTTCAAGCGCATATATCTAATATATCTGAATGGGGAAGGCGAAAACAAACTTGGATTTAATGTTTTCAAGTGTTCGGTCACGTCCTTCATTAGGGCTCAAAAAACAAAATACCAGAATCTGATACGAACATCAAATGTTAAGGATCTTGAAGCTAGATTTGTGAGCACCCTGACATTTTATGAACACATAGAGACAATCAGTGGTAATGCATTGAAGATGTTAGGATTTGTTCTGCGTACTGCCAGGGTTTTAGAAAATACCCGCGTACTGAGAACTCTTTACAACTCCTCGGTACGAAGTAGACTCGAGAGTGGCTCGATGATTTTGGAGCCACGTGAACTGAAGTACTCTTTTATGATAGAGAAAATCCAAAAAAAGTTTCTGAGATATCTCTACATGAGAGAGTGCCGGTATTATCCTTGGCTCTACCTGACCGAGTTTCTCCAGGGTGTGCATGGCTACAACAGTTTAAAGACTAGGAGGAATGTGTATTTGACTACAAATTTTTATCGATTGTTGCGCGGTATGTTCGACAATTCTGAGATTATGATAAGCATTGGTTTGAATGTTCCTGATAATTACCTAAGACAGCGTCATCATATATTGTTTCATATTCCGATATACAGGACCTGCCTGCCGATAGTTATGCCTGTTGAAAGGGCTACCGCTATGCTGAACAACATTGCTCTGGGTGTTGATCTGTTTTATGTATCCGAAGGGGTTTTCCGGAGCAGGATTCTTCTACTATTTTGACAAGAGTCTCTTTGTGTATTTTTGTCTTTTTATAATAATACATATACATGGATAAATGGATGAAAGAATTGAAAAGTATGGATGTGGGAGCGAAAATGAGTAATCTAATTGTCAGTTGCCTTCTGTACGCCGATGACGCAGTCCTCCTAGCTGACAGCGAAGAGGAACTGCAATCCTTGGTTACAAAGGTTTACGAAGTGTGCAAGGAGAGTGATTTGCTAATGAATGTGCAAAAGTCGAACGTCATGGTCTTTGAAAGAAATGTAACTATGACTGAATGTAAGATTGTAGTAAATGGAGATAGTTTGAAACAGGTCGAAGAATTTGTATATCTGGGTAGTATGTTTACTAGAGATGGAAATATGGACAAGGATATTGAAAGGAGGGTTAGTGCCGGTAACAGAGTTAATGGTGCCTTAAAGTCTGTCGTAGCAAATAAGTGTCTATCGCAAGAGGCTAAATTAGCAGTTCATAATGGAGTTCTGGTACCAACCCTAATGTATGGAAGCGAAGCATGGAGTTGGAAAAAAAGGGATGAAAGTAGACTGAATGCTGTTGAAATGCGATCCCTCAGGCGAATGTGCGGAAAAACAATGTATGATAGGTGCCCTAATGTCGAAATTAGAGCAGAATGCAAGGCTGAGTTAAGCATTATCGACAAAATTAAGAAAGGTCTTTTGCGATGGTTCGGTCATGTGGAGCAAATGAATGATGAAAGAACGTCTAAAAAGATTTATGATGCGAATGTGTCTGGTTGTAGAAGTCGAGGAAGGCCGAGAAAGACATGGCATGATCAAGTACAACAAATTCTTGAAAGTGGTCATGTGAAAAGTCGGAATAATCGACGTGCGTGCATGAGAAGATGTATGAATGTGAAGGAAGCAAAGGAAGTGTGCCAGGACAGAGTGGTGTGGCGTTCTATCCTCTCTGCCTACCCCTCCGGGAAATGGCGTGATGGTTAGTTAGTTAGTTAGTTAGTTAGTTATAATATGTCCGTCTTAAATTTTAGTTAGTAATGTATGTATTATTTTTAATAAATGAATTCATAATCCAGTATTTGTCTACAAACATTTGGATAAACTCAAAATATCGTTGCATTAAAGGACATTTTATGTCCATGCTGCGGCGTTCTCACAAAATGTCATAAAGGAATTTTAGAGAAAGTTTAAGCTTCGCAAAACGCCACCAGCGCAGTGCCAATGTAATCCTCCGTTGGAAGTTCTCAGGTGTGCTGTTAAGGGAAGAAAAGTCTCCATACATAAACTGCACAATTTAGTAATACTTGTAAAGGTGCTTCAAGAACCTTTTACGGGTAGAAGGAGAATTCATTTTACATTTACACCTGGTCGACCTTCCCACTGGAGGTAAATTACTTCGGAGGGAAGAGAACCTTTTATCTACATAATGTTATTTCTTTGAATATTTACAATGTTTCGATTCAAAATACTAAGGAAATCGATATTTTTTATTAACAACTCAATACGTTCCCTCTTAACGTAAAACTTTTACTCGCCCAGAATGATTTGGATACTTATTTACTTTATTTATTTCATTGCAAAAGTACACTTGAATAAAAATTAAGAAATAATAAAAAGAAATATACCTAATACATACAAAAACCTCGCCAAGTCCCTTTTTGTGGCTTGATGGTGAAGTTTACCTTTTAAAAAAATTCAATAAATATCATTGAATTAACAATTACAGCCAAGGAGCAGAAGTTACATTACGAATGATTTTGAACATCTAACTTTGTATATTTTATCCGGTGTAAGTTCTTTTAATTTTCGCTTCATATTATTAAACGTTTTATTTTTAATAATATTGTTTGTACGAGCCAGTCTTTCTACAGTTTTTACACTCTGTGTAGCATTTTTGTAGTTCTGACAATATTTTATTATTTATATTTCTTCAATGCATCCATCTGTTGATTTTTGTGAAGCAAACAAGCTGAAACCTTTTTTTAAATTTGGGTGAGATTTATCCGAATCATTTCACCTAATAATTTCATTTAACTAACTAAGAGAGAATTCAGTGCCAAGGGAAATTGGATACAAAAAAAATCTTACACGCGGTAAAAATTACAAAAATTTTGACTGCACGGCGAAGTTTCTCGAAAATGTATGAAAAGTTAATAAAAATTAACTATTTTAAACAAGTACGTGGCTTTCAAAACTAATTTCAAGGCTTTTAGAAAGTTTTGTAATAATTTCGCAAATTGATCAGGTCCAATCAATCCCAGTCAGTGAAAAATCTACTTCCCCCTCTTTTCAATTCAATGAAGTGCATATCATGTATTTTTGGATTAGCTTCTTTCAGCACAAACAATCCTGCCATAGTTGACAATAATTATTTATTTAAAAATGTGTTTTTACACTAGAATTTTCCATGGTCCCTGGATTGGTACCAGAAGCGAAAGACTGATCATCTTAACCTTACGTAACAATAATGATCAAGATACACTGCGAATGGTGTACCAATGTAGTGCCCTATGCACCATTACATGTAAAAAGAGAATGACGATGGTGAAACCGTTTACAGATTTTCCATTTATAAAATAATTTATTTTACTCATCATTTTCATTAAAGTAGTAATTAACTATAAAAATCTTTAACCGCACAATGAAAATTCAATTAACCCTTTTAGACCTGAATGAATTCCTGTGGATATAAAAAATATTTTTCATTCTGTGTATAATGAAGGAATTATTTTTTTTTTTTTTTGGTATTATCAAAGTTTTTTTTCTTTTATACCTTTGAAATCACTATACGTTAATTGTTTATAAAAAAATAGATTTCAAACTGAAAATCAACCAACAAAATTAATTTCGAATGTTGTAATATCTTACAATATATCTGTACCTCAGAGGCAGACGGATGCAAATCCAAACATCAAATGTTCAACACAAGCCTAAAAAATCTACTTTCTCTAAGTAATTTCTAGTAATTTATAACATTAGTATCATTTGTATATTTAGTATCTTAATACATTGGTTCATTCATTATAGGACATACATTTCTTCAAAACCAATGGACATGATCATAAACTGGATACGAAAATCGAAATGTCATTTCATAAAATTCTGGATTTGCATCCGTCTGCCTCTGAGGTACAGATATGTTCATTCAATCAAATTTAATTATTTTACTGAAATATGTTTAAAACTCGCCATACATTTCATTTATTAGGGTGACAGGAATTCGCTCCAAAACAAACAAACAAACAAACCAGCCGGAAGCCAGCTGTCTGTGGAATGCTGATTACTGACGTATACAAAAAAATAGAGACATACTTAAGGGTTCCAATACATAGGTTAATTGGATTAATTACGTTTTTTTTATTGCTATTATTATGTTAACTTTGTTAAATATGTAGCTAATCTTAGGCATGTTTCACATTTTGTAAAATGTTTCCCTCAGCACGGGACACCCCAGTGAGGGAACATTATTATATATAAAGAAAAGAATACAAACAATGTAAAAGTATAAATAAATAAAAAATAAACTGGCGGCTTTTAAATTTTGGTAAATATGAGAGCGAAAAAACTTAAAAATCGTGTATATTTTTAATCAAACCCGGGCTGAAAACATTACAAGCAAATAGTATCCATCTTAAAAAAAATATTAAGTATTATTTTTAATTGTATTAAATAAATAAATAATAGATTATTCTTGTTTTTAAATTGAAAAAGTATCAAAAAGCGCAGCCACACTACGAGCTGATTTTTAATTCAGAAAATTCTTTATATTCTCCCCTTAGTTCTGCGACTTGGCACAGAAGAATAACTTTTCCTATTGAAAGCTCTCTCCCCCGTATACGAATCTCCGTCCCACGCTTGCGGCTAGAGCTATTGTATCACAGAAGTCTACATACATTTTTGTAATGAGCGGGGGACAATGAAATAATGTAGAAACTTTTCGTACGCCTACCATTTGCAAGTCCCTTACTTTTCTGCTAGAAAGATTGCCTGCACGTGTTTTACGTAGGAGAGTGTTTTATTTTACATTGTTTATCAGGTATAACAATAATAAAAAAAAACATCATTACTAATATTATAAATGCAAAAAGTGTTTGTCTATTTGTTTTTTTTTCCCTTTACGTAACATCGGAGTAGCCGATCAACCTGATTTTTGAGCTGAGCTAAAAAGTGACATGGGCTACTTTTTATCCCAAAAAAATATCAGCCTCTTGAGAAAAGTCTTAGTTAAAACATGATTAAATATTAAAACAAAGTAACGATGCTATGTCCCCATAAACACACCCCTCACACATTCATTCACACACATTCGTATACACACATAAATACAAACGTCGCACACATACAATTTTGTAAACTCTTTTCTTATGTATTATGTATTACGATCTGAACCCGGCAATGCTTTTCTATTGCTAGATTTGAGTTCTTGCTAAATATATTAAATTAACACAATCGAAAGTTTGATTTCAATTATTGTGTTTAGTCTAAATTAGATGTGTACGTATACATTATTATTTTTGTGTTTGGGTTTAATAAATTAATAAATTGTGAGGAGAGAGAATTTTTATAAATAGGTGTTCAAACATAAAGACAACTGCATGTCAGACCTTTTTTAAGAACATACAAAATCGACGTTCCACTCTCCCGTTTTCCGCACATCAAAACTGAACCGATTTTGTTATTTTTTAGACAGAATATCAGAATAAAATGTTCTGTATTGATATGTTTTGCGTTTTTCAAAAATAGTTATATTTGTATACCGTGCGCCGTGCGCCCGAAAACAGCAGATAAAACTGTGATTTTTACGGGTTCGAATGGTTCTCGTTCCCATATTAAACTATTTTTTTCAAACGAAATAATATACGGACACGCCAATTGTAAATATTTATAATGTATAAAAAAGAGCTCTGCCCTGGTTTGGACATGTAGAGCGAATGGACAACAAAAGAACGGCTAAAAATATTAACAATGCGAATTTTCATAGATGCAGAAATAGAGAAAGACCGAGAAAGACATGGCATGACCAAATCCAACTTATCTTGATGATGGATATGGCAAAAGTCGGAATAATCGGCGCGCGTGCATGAGAAGATCTATGAATGTAGAAGAAGCGAGATCTGAATGCAAATATAGAGTGATGTGGCGTTTCATCCTTTCTGCCTACCCTTATGGGAAAGCGGCGTGATAGTTTGTTGTTGTTGTTGTAAAAAAAACATTTCTCTTGTACCTTAATTCAGAGAGAAAATGTTTCAATTCAGAAAAAAAAATTCATACAAACGTGAATACGTTTGTATGAAAAAAAGTCAGACCGCGTTTCCTCTTAAGATTTAAAAAAATGAAGTATACTCACAAAAATTTTACTAAATAATCTTTAGTAAAAACCGTTCGGATAAACGTAAAAAAGAACTTGTAACTTTTTATTGGTAAGTAGGTACTTGTTTATGATTGAATTCCGAATCTAAAAGTAATATGTAGATATTCAAATATTTAATTTAAGTAGGTACCTAAGTACTTGTTTGTGTTGTAATTCCAAAACATGAAAACAAAACATTCAAATAAAAAATTATTTTAGTAAATGTCAAACTCTGCTTGGGGATGCATTTTAGTCAGGAATGCGATTTTCAAAAATGTTTCAAATGTCAGTTGATATTATTTTAGTAAAACCAAAAATCCAGTAGAAATAAATAAATAGGTGGAAATTATAAGGAATTCAATGAAATAATCTGACTGCGATCCATAAAAAAACGAATTTTGTTTATAAACATTCAAAAACCAGTTTTTTTATGCACAAAAAAAAAACCCCCATTCATTATTTTTGTATCCGCATTCTCGGCGAATGCAACCCTGGTGATGGATAAAAAAAACAATTATGCTCGTAACTTTTTTTGTACTTAATAAATTAAAGATTTGATGAGCTCTAAACCTTCTCGCGATATTTATCTGAAAACCGCACGTAAATCGGTCCGGTAGTTATCGAGTCTATCGAGGAGAACCATTCAAACATTGCCTTTTATATAAATAAGATTAGACAAACAGTGGATTTTTTTAATTGGCTCTAGTGTTGTTAGTATATTTCTACTTATTTTTTATGAAATGTCTGTAAAAATCCCGAATAAATAAATCAAATAAATAAACTAACAATATTGAATATAAACATACGGTCAGTAATATTTTGAGTTTGTCCAAAATTTTTGTAGACTGGATTCAACGCCCTAGGAATCTGTTAATATGAACATATTACAATAGAGATGAAGAACATTTTAGAGAAGGGATTTAATGTTTTCATAAATTTAATTTGATTTAATTTAATTACATTAAAAAAAATAATAAGGGATTTTTTTATTTCATTTTCATTGCGAAATAATCACAACTTTATAAAAATATTTCTCAAATAAACAAAACCGTATCTGAGAAGCACGTGGGTGGCAGTTGTAGCATAATTATACGTACAGTTTTTTGGAGAAGACAATGTCTTGTCAAAAATTACTCCGTACAACCACCCATAATAAAAATAAACCACTTGAAATAATGTTGTATTAAAATTTTAATTAGTAGCGTTATGTAAGTATCGACATGCAAATTATTTACCATACTTGGTAAAACTGTCTGAAGGCGAGATAGAAAATTTGCAAACTACGACCGTTACGTAGAAAGGGTAATTATTTTGTGTTGTCGTATTGTATATTGTATAAGGATATTTTTACTTACAGACATGTACGAGCCCGACCGTTTCTCTCGGTGCCTCCGTACGCATCTCTGGTACAGCTGAGCCATCTAGCGGAAAAACCTGAAACCACAATAATTCTTGATAAAACATTTTATCCTTATTCAGAAAATGCACTGATTTCAATTATCGGTACAATCGGTACAATCTTATAAAAGTTTTCCATTTCTGTTCTAACAATTGACTATTTTAAGTGCATAATTAATATATTTTTTAAAATACGGGATAAAATTTTACAATTTTTTCAATAACTTGTATAAATCACAATTTATATACAGATGTGTGTTATTTCTCTTAAATAAATTTGTTTTGATAGCTAATAGATTGCTAACTATGTATATTCTTGTTTTGAACTGTTACTGATCATTTTTTACATTTTTTTTGCACCACAACAGGCCAGGAGGCCTAATAACAGTAGTGAATTACAAAACAGAACACCCAGGCGTGAGAAAAATCACATTTGATTTTGGTTTTCCCACCGGGAATCGAACCCAGAACCTTCTGTGCGTGAGTCATGTGTCTTAGCCATCATACCACGGAGGCCGCTATTATTATTTTTACTACGTACACAACCAGTTTTTTTAAATAATATTGGATATTGTGTTTTTGACTGGTAAAATAAAATATTTTTGACTGTCTTGGAACAGGGTTCTCATTCTAGTTAGACAGTCAAAATAACTCTGTACTGTTATGTCATAATTATCTTTATGTATATATAATTCCTCTGTACGTGTAATGTTACCGTACTCCTCCTAAACGGCTTTACCGATTTACGTGCGGTTTTCAGAGAAATATAGATCTTTGCGCTGTGCGTGTTCGTAGATATTAAAATCTTTAATCGAATATGTTAAAAAAAGTTAGGCGCATAAATTTTTTTATTCATCGAACCAGGGTTGCATTCGAGGAGAATTCATTTGCAAAAAATTTTTTGTGTATGAAAAAAGTTTATTTTTGAATGTTTACAAACAGCATTTGTTTTTTGTGCACCTCAATCAGATTCTTTCCTTAAATTCTTTATGATTTCACAATTTTTTTTTTATTGGATTTTTGGAAACACTAAAATCATATTAAATTCAATATATTTTTAAAAATTGTATTCCTACATAAGTACACCCCTTTTTTGGTGAGACGACCGGAGTTTGACGTTTGCAAAAAGAATGCCACATATGAAAATATTTATTTTATGTTTTGGAATGCAACCATAAACAAGTACCTAGGTACCTACTTGAATTCAATATTTGAATATAAACAATTTTTAGTTTAGGAATTTAATCACAAACAAGTACCTAGGTACTCGTACCTACTAATCAATGAAAATTCTTTTGCAACGTTCGGGCAGGACAACGTCTGTTGGGTCCGCTTGTATAAATATATATATATGTATATATAAATATATATATATAGAAGAAGGTGGTAATAAGAACCTAATATTTGTTTTTCATATTGATTTTTTAAAAACAGATCGCAAAATATTCAAAAGTATGAATCAAATAAATGCGTTTAAATAAATTGAGCTTGAATGCAAAAAAGACTCACTACCTTCTATTTGGAAACAAGAGTAATGAATCTATTGATGTCTTTATTGGTGTTGATCGTCTGGAGAAAAAAAATAGCACTAAGTACTTGGGACTGTTAGTGGACTCGCAGCTTACTTGGAATGAACATGTTGAGCGCGTGAAAGGAAAGATTGTCCCTGTAGCTGGAATACTGTACAGATTTCAGAGAATGCTTCCAGTTTCGCTGCTTCGAGCAATCTATTTTTCTATGGTCCATTCGCATTTATCATACCTATGCTGTGTTTGGGGTTTTGCAACTAAGAGCAAAATTTCTAAGGTGCAGATTATTCAGAATAGAGCGATCAGAAATGTGTTTCACCTACCGTATGATACTCATGTAAGGGACATTTATTTTGAAACAAAAATCATGCCTTTTAGCATGCTTTCCTATTTCGAGATAACTGACACTATCATTAATACTACTCTCGACTCAATGCACAGTAACATAAAGCCAGCTTTCATTGGAGACATCCATCGGTACAGTACTCGATCAAAAAACAATATATATATTGGATCTGTGAAGTCTACGAAGTTTGGTACTAGATCTTTACAATACATAGGTTTCAAGGAATTTAATAAATTGCCACAAAAATTTAAAGTACCTATTTCAAAATATAGAAACAGGACGTGCGAATTGAAGAATTATTTTTTCCAGAAGTACTTTGAATAAATAATGTTAGTTTATAGAGAATGCGCATCTTGAACATATACCTTTTAATATTTCACCGTTTTTGCTTGTATATGTAATTTTTAATACTATTTAAATGTTATTTGTGTTTTTTTCTTTTTATATACTTTTTTTGGCTTGTATACATAATTTCAATTTTTTCAACGTTTTTGATAAAAAAAATTAACCTGTATTGGGTGTGCGCATATTTTGTTAATTAAAAAAAATGATTTTATTTTGTACTAGTTCAGTATGTATATATACATCCATGTAATTTTTAAACTTTTTCAATTTTCTTTCCCAGATTGCATAATGTAAACATTATTTTGAATTTATTTCCATGCCTAGTATTCTGTTTATTCTGTTATTTTCAAGTATTTTTCATACCCTTTTTAATTTGTAGTATATCATAATTTTAATTTTTCTGCTTTTGTTAAATAATATTATAGTTTAAAATTTAAAAACGTCTCTAAAAAAAAAATATTATCTGTGTGTCCCTAAATGAGTTTTTTTTTTAAAAACTCCTTGGGAATATTGTATATAATTATGTATAATATGTTTTCAACATAATAAATAAAAATAAATTGTTCCTAAACAATCACCTTCTTAGAACAAAATTTCACCAAAAACAAATCATCTTCCAAATTTAAACATAAAAGCAAACATGGCTAACAAAACGATCGCTAAATTTTTTACGTCAGCCCGACGATGCTGAATAAGAAAAATGAACAGTTTTTCAATCTGCGTTTTATTCTTAAATTCAAAACAAAAATACTAAAAAATCAAATTTATACAAAAAACATAATAAAGCCGATATATATGCTGATAATATAATAATATAAGTTAAATTATAACTGGGAAAGCAGAAGAAAAACAAGAAAAATAAATATATATATATTACAAAGTTACTAACTAAAGCATAAACTTTGTAGACAAATTATTCAATAATTGTTAGTAAATATTTATACATAACCACTTACTGACTTTTTTATGTCGACTGATTTCAAGACGTGCCCGTCTCTTCGTCACGACAATAATTGTTTTTTTTTTTTTTACATAAACGGCATAAATTGCCTTTAACATATTATATTGAACATAATTATTATGATTACAATTCACCAATACCTAGACTACACCGGCTAGGTAACGATTATGGTGAAGTTGATATATTTCGTCTGTCTTTATATAAATGTAGGTTAAGTATTCAAAAGGTTATAAATTCATTTGTTTAAAATTTCTTAATATTGTTCTTTATTTACTATTTTTTTTTCTCATGTATCTCTATAATAATGTATAAACTTATATGTATGTATATGTATGTGTGTATGTGTGTATGTTTTCATATGTAAATTTATTAAATATTTTTTTATGTACCCTATACCTATGTTGGTATTTTTTCTTATTTTTACTTATTCTTGTATATTTTGGCTTTTCTTATGTTATATTTAATTTTAACTAAATTTACATACTTATGTTTCACTGCTGCACTTGAATGTAATTTCTAATAAATGTAAAAGCCCGTAGGCCGTGTAAATTAATAAATAAATAAAAAAAAAATTTAAATACATATGTCCATATATAAATACAAAACAAAAAATAAAAAAATTGCATAACTATAACAATAGTAACAATTAGATAAATACTCATAAGCCACTAAAAACATTAACAAAATAAAAACTTATAATTAGAAATCAAACACTGATTTGAGTCTACTGATCACTTTATTTTATTTTTACAAAAATAAACATATAAAAATAAAAACTTCGTGACAATTGTTTCGCCTTATTAGGGCATTTTCAAACGAATTCCATAAATGAGTAGGTTTACGTTTTGACCTATTATTTTCTTTGTAGACGTCGCTCAGTACGCAACTCCTGATTTGAAATTAGCTATACAGTGGTGTGTCCTTTTAAAGTGTAGAAATACTGCTAAGATCTTAAAGAAACAGGATGCAATCACATTTTATGAGTAATTAGCAAATGAATGTGTATGTAACAAATGCATTACTTAAGAATTGAATTATTTTTCCAGCTGTCAGATTATCGAAGAAACAAAATGAACATTTCGTTAGTGTTGCCAAGGTAGTATTTTTTTTTTATCCTACTTTGCTCATCTAATGAGAGAACTATTGAAAATCGGATCTCGGATTAAACAACTCTATTGTGGACATTTGATATTATTTTTAAAACATCAAATATTATTTAACATGGTATAAAAATATCCGTTTTATGTAAAACAAAATTTACTTTATATTTTAAGTTTAAAGTTTATTAATTAAATTATTCTTATTAAATGACCCTTTACTTATCTACTCTGTTGTGTCAATCAATATTTCCGCCTGCGCAATAAAATTTTAGCAAAATTATATTTGTGTTCTAATTATATTTTTTCCCATCGTGAAACATTACGCAACGGCATCACGAATGCGCGCGGCGAAAGTGAGGCATAGTGGGGGAATTATTAGACACAATCCAATGTATTCAAATATGATTCTACTCTCCTCTTGACTCTTCTTAATTCTTAATAAGTAAAAATAATATTGAGATATTTCAATAATAATTTTAACTTGACTAGTAAAAAATCACACACTTTTAACATGTCTCCAAGGAACAAACAATTTTTTTTTTTTAAAGCAAGAAAACAGGAAACCAAAATGACAGAAACAGACTTCAACGACAGAAAAATAAAATATAAACGTAAGTAAAGGACCTCTCTTATCTAACACTAACTAAAGAACTATTTTAAACAACTAAAGAATTGAATGTAAATTAACTTCTTCAACTTCGATCTTTAAAATTTATTCATAAAGTGGCCACTGATGTAATTGCAGACAAAAAACTACTATTTGAAAAAAAAAAACACGGACACAATACGAGAATATCAGAATAGTATCAAACGCAATATTGTAAAATGAGACAACGATAGTCGAGAAAACAAAAGACTCAGACAACCTTTTCAAAAGACGTTAAAATATTACAATAAACAAGATAGTATAATTTTTTTTAAATAATGTTATTTGAATGTAATGTAATATATCTGCAAGGGTTTATAAAATTAATTAAAATAAATACTTAACATATTATAGAAAACTAAAAACAAAAAACATGGACTCGAGTCTAGTTTTATCTTGTTTTGGCAATTCGGCTGTAAATTGTCCGGAAATTTCGGCAATAATGCAATGATGGCGGCTAAACAAGCTGTCGGCCTTTATTTTTTACGGCCATGTTATCATTTTGGAGGTCGGCAAATTGGAGGGAAAATGATGCCACTGCAGCCATTTTGTTTGGGTGGTGACATTTTTCTACGGGTATTGCAACAATCAACAATAATAAGGTAAAGGAATGTTATTGTAGGAGTATGATATTTATTACAATTTAAAGAAGCTAATACATTTTCACCCTTGCGGGAACATCTTTTTACTCTGACGCCTTTCCATGTTTTGACAAAAAAATATTTAATCTATGCATTGAGGTATATGATTAGAGTTAGCATAAGCGTTCGAAATATGGTCCCTCAACCTGCAGCCAATTGGCATATGTTTGATAGAACGGATTTTACTATGTTGCGAGCAGTCCACGGCTACTTGAATTTTTGTCTCCTCGCAATTACTAAAATGCCTATGTGTAAGCTAAGATACTGCACAAATCGATCTGGAAAAGCGATGGTATAACCTTTCGCCAGTGAGTAATGTTCTCATATTAATCAATACCATTTTAAAATAGTTATTTTAATGTCAAAAAACGTCTTATTAATGTTTCCAGTACTTATTATTCGTGAGTTATCTCCTGTTTCTGTTATGCTCAGTTAGTCGGGCGAATAGTGAAACGACAAACAAAGGTGCCGCGTATGCGGAAGGGAGCGACATACTGAATATAACTTTCAGTCGACGGATGTAAACAGTCCGTGCTTTTTACTGTACTACGTGTTTTGCTTGCCAATGTCGACGTGATATGACGTGACGACACTTAATCCCTCCGCTGGTCATTTCCTTTCATTTGGGGCGACTTTT
Source organism: Micrasema longulum (assembly GCF_059751315.1). NCBI lineage: Eukaryota > Metazoa > Arthropoda > Insecta > Trichoptera > Brachycentridae > Micrasema > Micrasema longulum. Next base: position 3,464 of record NW_028280483.1, on the reverse strand, counting down.
TAGCTCTGATTTGTATGGAGTGTCATCTCTATATATTATAACTTAATGAATCTATGTTATATTTTTACCAACATTTTTTTAAAGAATGAATGAACGTAAATATTATCAATATCGTACATATAACCAAATATTGTACATATTATAAATATCGTGCATATTATCAATATCGTACATATTATGATTATATCTTACATATTATCAATATCATATCATATCGGGTATCATATTGCATATATTATAAATATCGCCAAAAAAAATCATATCGACATAATTTTTACATTAATTTTTAAACAATTTCAATTTGTGTTTTTTATTCCTTCTCTTTTTTGTACTTTAATTGATAAACTTACATATAATTACTTTATAATATGGAAACTTCACTGGTTCATTAGAGTTAAGTCTAACTGTGTAAAATATAAAACTATGTAACTGTACTGTATGTTTCCTAAATAAAAGAAAATAAAAAAATATACTCAAATTTACATATTTAGAAAAAAATACACGAATATAAAACATATATATACATAGGTAAAGTAGGTATATAGGTTATAGGTAAAATAGATACATAAATAAAGAAAGAAGACGAAAACGAATTACATAGAATTTTAGTCTTGCCAGAGAAATGATGACTGTCCAAAGGTATAATAGTCCAAAGGTACACAACTTGCCACTATATTAAAAAAAGTAAATAAAATAATCATCGATTTTAATATAAATATAGAAAAGAGAGGTAAGGTTATTATCAAATAACTAAATACAAAATTATGTAGCCATACTGTAGTTATGTTTTGGTGCTATAAACATACTTTAGATAATCCAATGGCTGCAGTCTAGTCATATATACAAAATTAATTCGAGAACAATGTAAGAGCCCTTCCCACAAAAGAGTAAAAATACTGAAAGACAGATAGAGTTATTTAGTGCAGAGATTAGAATGCTCGCACAGACAGTAAATCGCGTTTTCTAACTAAACTTTTGTTCCTACAAATAAACACTCTTATCCACTGAAACAACGGCTGAAACTAGAAACGCAACCGCCATCAAACGGATGGTGTTATGCAAAAATATACCGAGCCACAAAATCGAAAAAAAATATTTAATGTCAGAATCATGATCTAAAAGTGATATTCTTGCTTTGAAAAACTAGTTTAATGAGTTCATTTTATTTGGGAAATCAGCAGTTCTACAAACATAGTAAACAAACAGATATAGTGTATAAACTCAGAACTAATAATAGATTTCAGCAAAGTATACAAAGTTAGTAAAGAAAATGTATTACATATTAAATAAATACATATAAGTTTATACATATAAAAATGTTATTTTTATGTACTTGTAAATATTTTTCAATAATCAAAGAATTTTTTGAAGAACAGTAAGTTATTGTAAATTGGGCGGGATTAGGACAAGAATGCTTGAAGAGAGGATAAGGAGGGGAAGGGAGATGTACATATTTATTATTATAATGTCTATTAAGTTACGTAATGCATATTCAGTGTAAATTTTAAATCTGACAGAGTGATGGTTGTGTAATCTATATCTTTAAATGTTGTATTGTTCACTGAAAAATACCTAAGAAAAAAAGCATTTTTAACTTACGATGTTTTACTTATTGGTACATGAAACATGTGGTACCGTCTACAAATCCTGGCTGGCACATGTATTGTTATTGAACTAAGTAGTTCTGTACAGTCAACTATTCCTGTCATAATTTTATAAAGCAGTTTAAACTTACAAATTCTCCGTAAAACTTCGATGTAATTGAAAATGTATGAAATATGACACAGATGTCAGTGACAGAACTACCAAGCTAAAAAAAGATTAGCCAGAATCGAAGAGCCCGCGTATATTAAATTTAAATTTTCAATTAGTTTTTTTCTCACAGTAGCGCCTTAATATTATTTTTTGAGGAGTAACATTGTTTAAAATATTTTTACGAATTTTTTATTACCAAAAGTAGGAGTTTTTAAGGCGTTCTATAAAAATACGTTATCCCACTTTATATATTAAAAAAACAATCAATTTGACATTTTAATTCTTTATTTCTTTCATCGAGTACATTTTATTTGTCTAAAACTTAATATCCAAGGTAAATTATTCGTGTTTTTGAAAAATGCACCTGAAGTTAATCATCAATCTTCTCAGTTTGAGGTTGGTGAGCCTTAACGTATTTTTGCATAACACCATAAGACCACCCTAATCTGCTTTACTTTGAAAAATAAAGCGAAGTTTTGATACACACTCTAGGTCTAGATTTTTATTTATTTTACTTAAAAATACAAAAAGATTTATTTTATCGTTTATTTTTTTTTTTTAAATTAAAGGAAAAACCCGCCAAGTCTCTATTTTGAGGCTTGTCAGCGGGTGTGATAAATAAGATATGGAAGAAGGTAATGAAAAAGTTTACAAAACAAATAAATAAATATATAATATTTGCCCTTTCCGGACTAACGTGAAAATAACAATACGAAGTTGGCATCCTAAGTAATTTTTTTATGTATAATTTTATCATTTCTCTATCCGCACAAAGTGGAGCGAAAGGCACTGTATTGATACTTCAGACCGGTAGGTTTCTTTTGTTCTGTTCTCTTCTGTTCTGTTTGAAAAGGAGTAATCTGCTTGTAATTATATAACTCCCAAATATATTCAATCCAGTTCATGTTTACAAAATTCGATTGATAAAACCAGCTGGTCTAAGAAGAAGCGTAAAAATTGATAAGAATTTTCAGGCGTTGCCTAGTACTATATGTGGGGAGGCGTTGCCTAGTACTATATGTAGGAAGGCGTTGCCTAGTACTTGAAAGCAGGATCACCTGGAATGGAAGAACCAAAAGAGAAGTCCACTGCCGCATACACCAAGCAAGGCTTGCGTTTAACAAAAAATCAAAGATTTTCGAGTCAAATAATATAAACTTAATACTTCGCAAGCAACTTGCCAAGACATGTATGGAGCATATTGATGTACGGTTGTGAGACATAGTGCCTTACTGAAAAAGATAAAGACTAGAGGCTTTTGAGATGTGGTGTTACAGAAAAATATAAGAAGTTTCCTGGAGAGACCACATCACTTATGACGAGGTTCTCACCAGAATCTTAGAAGGAAGGCACCTAATTAAAACTATCTCAGAGAGGCGAGCCCAATGGATCGGCCACATTATACGCCATAAGGGTCTCCTGCATGACATCATAGAGGGAATGGCTGAGGGGACAAATTACATACGGTGCTCCCGGCGGGAGTATTTGGAGCAAGTGTGCGAGGATTTAAACTGCGCCTCATGTATCGAGCTGAAGAGTGCTCCAGAGAATAGAGAGCAATGGAGGACGAGATGCAAAACTTTGCTGCAAATCTATTCCCACGATTGAAACTGCGAAGAAGATGATATGTAGGAATCTCACAGGCAACATTAAAGGTTTCAGCTCTTTAACTTCAGTGACCACTTAAACCAGCCAATGACAGGTCATGG
>NW_028280482.1:0-24027 GCF_059751315.1 Micrasema longulum | reverse complement strand
TATGTCTCAGCCTTACATAGTTCACGGATCTCGACATTTGTGCACTTATCATTCATCGTTTTACCACACATTTGTCTGAAGGATCACATTTCGACTGCATTTAACCAACTTTCTTCATTATTTTTCAAATTCCAAACTTCGCCCCCATGTATTAGAGTTGGCACTAGAACTCCATTGTGAATTGCTAGTTTTGCCTCCTGCGATAAGCATTGTTTGCCAAAAGAGATTTAAGTGCACCGTTCGCCCTGTTCCCGGCACAAACATATATCAAATATCTGGTTTGATGAGTGTCAGGCATTATCCGGATATGCAGAAATCCGGAAAGTTAGATTAACCATTAAAATAAAACGACATTTTGAAAGAAAATGCAAAACTTACTCAAAGATCACTTTTTTTTGCTTTTTAAATAATACAGCGAATTGGAATCATATAAATTACTAACTCATCATCATAATACCCTTTCCGCTCCTAGTAGTGCATAGGTCACTGGATAATTACACCAATCGCAGGGTATCTTGATCATTTTTGTTACATGAAGGTAAGGTGATCAGTCTTACACTTCAGGTACCAGTCCAGGGACTATGAAATATTCTAGTGTAAAAACACTATTTTGAATAAATATTTCATATCAACCATGTCGAGAATCGAACCCGAGACCTCTTGCATGGTAGGCAAACGCGCTGTCTATTACACCATGTCTATCAAAGTTAATTGCTTTGACGAAGAAACTCGTTTACGAGCAGCGAGGTCCTTATTCCAATCACTACACCGTGAGGCAGACTTTCGTTTTTCAGTATTTTACTGGAGTGATAACTCTGGAATGAAAATTGCTTTAAAGAAGAAGTTGATTGTTTTTTTTTTATTTCTTTGAATTTAGTAATAAACTATAAAACTAATGTATCGATTATCAGCGATGATTTTTCAGTTTTGTAATTTTGAAATTACTCTGCATGTGACGTCACAAGTTTTCTTCGGTCATTTCTGCTGATTGTTGAATTGGCTTCCCGTAAACCGGAGATATATCACAACACTCTGCCATTGGTTGATTCGGAAGAACTAGTGACGTCGTTCAAAGTGGTTCGTTTTTACTAAAATAGTTTTTTATTATTGTTTTCATTTAAAAGAAATTTCGCCATACAATTTAATATTCTAATTTATACCGCGTAGGTATAAGAAAATATTTTTCGTATACAATTTTCTCATTCTAGTACGATGTGCTTGCTCAATAAAGTTGCACAACAGCGACCCAAATGGATAGGTCATAACATGGTAAGGTAAAGACGTCATACCTTCATCTTGACGGTATAGTCAAGATAAATTCTCTCTAGCGATTACGATACACTACCGACCCCCAACTTAATGTTTTGGGTTGGTATATCGATATGAAACAAGGGGAAACGTACGTCACGGTACACATATCTACGCACTAAAATGACTTGATGTCAAAATTCTCCCGACCAATTACGAAGATACACGACCAATCCCCCCACCATCGAGTTTTGATGTAAGTATATCGGTTTGTACCGACGGGTCTAGAACCCCTCGATAGGTTTATCTACCCATTAAAAGTGACAAAAATGTTATTCCGCCGTGTTTTTTTTCCTTTCATTGCGATTTATTAAAAAAAATATCGTTCTAAGGTTGGCACTTTTTTTCTTGAAAGCATGTTAAAATTATAAAAGAGAAATAAGTCAATTTTGAAGTCAAATTAAATTCTGATATAACTGTCAGTTTTGAAAACGAGCGGCAAGATGCAAAAATAATTTTGCTAGCTTCTGCCCTATTAACATATAAGAGAATCTAGGCGTAAGAAAGTTGCCGCTATAAAAAAATTAGTTATTATAATTTTTCCATTTGTTTTACTATCTATCTGAGTGTAGGTATCAAGACGCTAAAGGAGCCGGCTTTGTAATCAATAGGTAGATAAATACAGACGATCGTTAAGCGTACCGTCTTGGTAATTGCCAAAAGTCATAAAAATCATGTTCAAGCGAGCATTTTTTGCTTGAATTCGGATTTATTGGATTTTATAATCGCTATGAAGTGGACATTTCTTATCACAGAAGCCTGTATAAAATAAAAATAATAAATATTTTAAATGTTAATGAAGTAAGGAACGTGGACTAATTGATGCGGTCATTTATTGGTTCGTTTCGATCATATGATGTCGAGATGACAAGTGGGTAGAACATAGCGAGGACGATACAGATAGTACAGAAGTTTAGTATACCGTCTCAATACGTACAGATGAAGATATCGTTCATAATCGAGGCACAGGCCTGCTTCATACGATTGCGGAGGACATTAGCGAAGGCACAAATTACAGAGGACGACCCCGTTTAAGCTACATGGACCAGATTATCTCCGACATGCGTTGTAGCGGGAACGCCGAGTTGAAGAGACAAGCGGAGGATGGAGACGGGTGGAGACTGACCATGCATGAAGCAAACCCGTGCGATGGCGTAGATTGTGACCCGCGAAGAAGTACGAAAATATCGATAGAAAAATTATGATAGCTTTAAATATTATACGCTCGACTCGGATGCAGATACAGCCTTCACGGTGATAATTCTGGCGAAGTTATTACAAATTTCTGCCTAAGTAACAGCGAACGCCACAATCTTAATTTAATTTATCGAAGTTTATTTTGAGCGAAAAAACTCACCCCACCATTTACAATTAATTTAGTACAAGATTTTTTTAATCAAATTTTCTACGAAACGATATATAAGTTCTATTGATTATTATGTTATTTGACATCAAAAATAATTTAACAAAAATAAATACAGAATACAGGAATAATAGAAACTTTAATTGTGAAAAGATTCATTAATATACATTTCCCACGGTGAATTACATTATTTTATTTATTTATTTAACTTTTGTACATAATGTAAATTATATTCGTAATATTGCATCCGTGGTTAACTTCAATTAAAATTATGAATTATTACGTTAAATTAATGCATTAAATTAAATCATTAATATTTTTCATTGAATCGGCATTCACTTCGTAACACTTCATTATTAATTATTATGAAAACAAAACTTTGTTATCAGTGTAACACAATTTTATTATTTTACAAGAACACAACTATAGTTTCGGGAGAGCACTCCTCCCATCGACGGGTGATAAAACCTATATACCTAGAGTTTTATATCATCAACACTGATAAAAAAGTTTTATTTAAATTATTAATTATTAAGTATCAATTATTTATTCTAAAATCTTATTTCTTCTCCCTTTTAAATATTTATTGTTCTAATTTCATTTTGAAAACAACAACAAAAAAAACATGCATAATATTATATTTCAATATATCATTGAATAAAATAATTTATTGTATCATTTTGCATCCCTTCCTTCCTTATTCTTTCTGTATATTAAAACTTTATTTTGTTGCTTTATGATTACTTTTATTTATTCTCTATATAACATATGTGAATTAGTATAACAATCATATTTTTGTACGTTATATTCAATTCATTTTAATGATTTCTTTTTTTGGTACACTGGTTTATTTTTGTTACTTCACATGTACGATTTATATTCTATTACCTTTATTATTTTTTTAAGTAATTTATTTTATTAGGATTAGTATTTTTTTTAGTTAAATTGATATTTTTAACATTGTACGAAGCAGTACAAAAATTTTGATAGAAAAATTACGATAGCTTAAAATATTATACGCTCAACTCGATGCAAGAGCTAAGAATTTTAGGATTTGTAAAACTGGCATAATACTTGATAACAGTTTTATCCTTTATAAATATGAAGCGGGTAAAACCTTTATATTAACGCCAAATGAAGAGGGTTGTGGTATTTGCTCACGAAAGGGTGCTTTTATATGTACTACAGTGGGTTTCTGATTTTCTATCAAATATTTTTAAGCACATTCAAGGCTATAATATGATAAAAAGTAAGGGAAGCATATGATTAACATATTACAACAGAGATGAACAACATTTTAGAGAAGGTAATATAGAAGTCTAGGCATCTACAGGGCTTATGACCTGTCAATGGTTGGTTTAAGTAGCCATTTTACACACTGTATAACATTTACCATTCTGCCCATATATATTCCTTCAATTCTTTCATCTTTTGATGTTTGTGAAGTTAAAGAGCTGAAACCATTATTTATGCGGGTGAGATTCATCTAATTGAATTTTTTCATTTACATACTAGGCAATATACAGATTTTTAAATATAGGCAGAATGGTAAATCCCTGTTGTAATTTGTTAATCTTAACCCCGAGGGGGTGAAATCCAGTTTTTTGTCTAAAAACATTTGGACCAACTACAATATTGTACGTGTAAGTAAGTTTATGTTTGTCCATTTCGTCAACTAGTTACGTCTTCGTTTATGTCACTGTTTGTCAATACGTCTGTTTGATTTTTATAGAATAGTCCAATGTCGTCGGCACACATAATATTTTTTTATTTAAAATTGTACTGTGGTAAGTCATTAATACATAATAGTGGACCCAAAAAAGATAATTGTGGTACTCCAAAATTTACTGTTTGTGTTTGGCTTTTTTTCGAAAACTTTTTTATGAATTATGTTTTTTTTATGAAGATTTTGGTTATAAATATTTCATTTCCACTGTACGTCAAGACTTTAATATCCGTGTCAGCTATTTGAAGGCATTAAGGGGACGATTACTGTCCCTTTTGTCATTCTTTTCCGACGGATTACATTACAGCGTCCGTATTGGGGTTGTAGGGGTTGAAGCGAAAGACAGATTATCTTACCTTCAAGTATATTGCAAATATCGATGCCTGCGTCTTTAACACAATGGAGTGTGAATGGGAGAATGATCAAGATGATAGAAAAAACGCAAGTATATTGGTACTTATTTTTAAAAATCACTTCAAAATTGATTTAATACTTAAACTATAACCACCTAGTAGGTTTCTCATTAAAATAATAATGTTATGGAGAATTTAAAAAGTAACATGTGGGTTCTTAGTGAGATATAGTTGGGTAACCCTTATCGTTCAAACGTTAACCCGTCCGACCCCGAGGCAAGATTAGCTACCCCTGGAGAATGAATTACCTACCGAAATACTGCGGTCCGTAGTTGACAAGCCCTCGCAAAATTACGCTATTACTGAGTTAGTTAAAATGTACGGAATGTAACATAAACCTGAAGTTTTTAATAAAATATAATTTGTCCACATTGTGGTCAAATAGTCCGTACGTTTGCTTACCATGCAAGAGGTTGGGAGTTTGATTCCCGACATGGTTGACATGAAATTTTATAGTCCCTAGACAACACCTGGGCCGCGATTACAAAGGAAAATTAAGGACGACATAACTGCACCATGCCGGTATAGTTGAAGATAAATTCTCTAGAGCGATCACGAATATACACTACCGGCCATTATCTTCAAGTTTTGAGGTAGGGGTAGAGGTAGGGGTAGGGTAGAGGGCTCAAATACCCCACGGTACACATATCTACTCATTGAAAGTGACAAAAATTTTGTTCAACCAAGCAATTTTTTCCTAAAATTACGATTTATTCAAATTATTATTAGTTTTGAGTTGAGCACTTATTTTCTTAAAAATCTATTTAAAAACTGGAATAAAAATAAGTAGATACAACTGTCAGTTTAAAAAAAACGGCTAGATGCAGAGATAATGGGACTAAATGCAGAACTATCAACATAAAGCAACATCGAGCCGTAAAAATATTACCATTTAAGTTTTTTATTTATTTATATTATTTTTTCCTAATTTTTCATTTCTTTCAGAGAGCACGTACCGAGGGTCCGTATTCTAATCGGAAGATAAAATTTACCTTAATTTTTATCTACAAAGTAAAATTAAGTTTTCTGTGTAAAAAAATAAAACATGTTTACATTTCTTCATCTTAAGGAAGTTAATTCCACTAGATCGAGGGATATCCATCTCCTCCTTCCAAAATCTCTGCGACCTAGAGTATGCCGATGATGCGGTTATAATTGACGATTTAGTCAGGGGTCTTCGGGCCACTGTAGATAGCCTCAATAGGTTCTCCGCGTACATGGGTTTAAAAATCAATATTGCAAAAACCCATGGTCTGTGTAACACTTCATGCCTTGATGCCCGAAATCCCCTGACTCTGTCGGACCAAGTCGTCGAAAGGGTCGTGAGTTTCAAATACCTGGGAGTATATTTTACGGAAAATGGCAACCTTTAAATATAACTGCGAGTGTGACTTGTAGTACCTGGCGCCACATTCATCAGAATGGAGGCTATCTGGAGGTCGGATATTTACTCAGTGAAAACCAAATGCCCCCTAAAGAACGCCTGCATAACACGGATTCGAATCGTGGCACCTCACTAGGGCCCAAAATAAAATTCTGAGTTTTGAGAATAGGTGTCTAAGAAGAATTTTGGGTGTGTAGTGGTTTGACTTTGTAAGGAATGAAATAATGAGTGAACGGACGCAGCAAACTCCGGTGAAAACTGTCATCAAGCGAAGGCGATACGGCTGGCTTGGCCATGTGCCGCGGATGCCTCCTGAGAGCATCAAGCACGCTTGCCTACTTTACAAGGCATCAGGGCCCCGATTACAATGGGAAGTGAACAGAGTTATCTTCGACAGTCTATAAAGAAAAATCGATATTTTTGTACGAAAATGAATATATTTGAATCAACATTTAAAGTATCTTCATTGGTTACCTATAATTGAACATGTTTAAAAGAAAAAAATGTATGCATATTCTGCTTTTCATACAGAAAACTTAATTTTATTTTGTAGATAAATTTGAAGATAAAAGTTAACTTCCCATTGTAATCGGTGATTAAAAACGCTATCTTCATCGGTACATATCGAGACGGTATAAAATAACATCGATATTTATGTATGAAAATGTGTATATTTGTATGAAAATTCAAAGTATCTTCGTTGGTTGCGTGTAATTGAACATCATCATCATTCCATGTCCGCTCCCTAGTTGGAGCACATGGTGTTCACGAAGAAGCATCTTAATCAGCTGCCAGATGCTGTGCATCCTCCTAAGTCAGTCTTGCGTCCCATAGTTCTGACACGAACGAACAGTCAGCAGTGGACGTCAAGGACTTCTATTTCACACAAACTGAGTTCTTCATTTGCCCGGACACAGATAATAAAAATAAAAACTTTTTTAAAACTTTCACATGGTTTTGTTTCTATTGATTTTAACTATTACACACCAATCGCAGAGGAATCTTGATAATTTTTTATAACATGAAGGAGACGTTTTTGAATAAATATTTCATTTCAACCATGTCGGAAATCGAACTCGAGACCTCTTGGATGGTAAACAAACGCGCTGACTACTACACTCATGAGTAATAATTGATAATAAACAACCCGGCCTCAGAGAAATTACATAACAATACGGACTAAAAATTAGCCCATTTTCCTAAAACGTAATAAAATTTAGAAAAAAAGTGCCTCCAATTTCGAATACAAATATTTTCTCCCCTTTGTATCAAAGAGCATATTTTGAATAAAATGTACATGAATAGAACGTAGAGGGAATGTTTGTTAAATATACATATTTATTCACGGAGGCTCCCGCGCACGCAAATGCCTCAAAGAACAACCGTGGGCGAGGGTTGGTTTATACTAGAACCTTCTTATTCACGGCACAAGCATAAACCTTCCCTACCTAATGTACACTTTTCAAGTTTTCAAATAATCATTTAAAAGTTCCATTCTATCAACAATATTTGAGTTTGTCCAAATTTGTGTAGACAAGGACTGGATTCAACCCCCTGGGGAGTTGTTAATATTAACATATTACGATAGAGATCAATGTAAATGTAAGTAAATATGTAAAAAAAAAAAAAAAATAGAAAAAATTTTTGATTTTTTTGATAATGATTCTTAAGATAAAAATAACTTTATTTACTTTACTTTCATATAAACTAGAAATCTCTATCCTTACCTCTGTTTTGTATAAATACATTGAACTCCTTAATAAAGATACCAGTCTCTAAGATGTGAAAGCGATGAAACCGGCCACTGGATATTCCAAATTAGTGGATTAAAGTATGACTCGTCTTTTATTTATGTAATAAAAAAAATGTTAATTAATTTTAGTTTATTTTATTTAATTTTACTTGTTCTTATTTTCTATTTTCTTAAAAAAATGTTTTTTTAAATAAAATAATTTCTTATCTTTGACTCAATTTTATTTCTTTAACTCAATCTTTATTCTTATCGTTCACTTAACTTAATCTTTATTATTACTTAAATTGATTTCATTAAGCTACACACTTATTTTATATAATTTTTGAAAGATGGTGGAGTTCTATAATTGAGGATATATATAAAGAATGTTAGCAATGCTTACTTACAAATTGTATGTAACTTGTTGAACTTCCTTGTGAAGATCTGAAACCTTTATTTATGTGGGTGACATTCATCTGATCGAATTATTTCACCTTATATATACAAATATACTCGTATGAACACACTTTAAAATAGTTTAAATTGAAAAAAAAAAATTTTTAAAGAAAATTTAAATATTTTCCTTCTTATGATTTACACACATATTTCAATTTTGAGATCCATTTTCAATGAGATGTAAGTAACTTCCCATAAGAAAATGGGAACCACTTTGTGGTAGAGCGGGATGCCGAACTTGAACTTCTGATCCGCGAGTCAGCGACACTAGCCACTGGACCACAACCCGGTTTAAATACATACACAAAACTAAACCTTTTTCAACTAGACGTGGCGCTAGATTCTAAGAAATCACTAAGAAATCACAAATCAAATCAAATTGCTCACGACCCTGAACCCCCAAACAACCAGAGGTGGAAAAAACACACTTTTGTTTCGCTTGAGAAGTCGCGGTCCTAAGCAAATAGCCATTCTGGGACGGGGGTAGTCTGAGATCTTCGGCAATCTGAGACTTTCATCCCTTGCTTCTGACCGTGACCAGCCGTCGCCAGCTATTCTGCTACTCGTAAGAGGGTCGCGTGTCGAAAAAGGTTTAAAATGATGTCTTGGGTTACATATATTATTTATGTATTTGTATGTTTAGTTAAATATGTACTTTTTCATTTTCGATTTTTATCTTTATATATATATATATAATTTCTCTGTACGTGTGCTGTCACCGTACTCCTCTTAAATGGCTTAACCGATTTACGTGCGGTTTTCAGAGAAATATAGATCTTTGCGATGTGCGTGTTCGTAGATATTAAAATCTTCAATCGAATGTGTAAAAAAGTTAGGAGCTTTTTTTTTTTTTTCATCGATCTACCAGGGATGCATTCGAGAAGAATGCGTTTACAAAATAATGGAAAGACATGGTTTTTTGTGTATGAAAAAAAGTTTTTTTTTTAATGTTTACAAACAGTATTCGTTTTTTGTGGATCTCAATCAGATTCTTTCCTTAAATTCTTTATAATTTCTACCCATTTATTACTTTTTATTGGATTTATGGTAACACTAAAATAATTTAAAATTCAATACATTTTTAAAATCCTATTCCTACATAAGTACACCCCTTTGTTGGTGAGACGACCGAAGTTTGACGTTTTCAAAAAGAATGCCGTATTTGAAAAAAAAAAAAAATTGTTTTGGAATTCAACTATAAACAAGTATCTAGGTATCTACTAATCAATGAAAAGTATTTTTCCAAGCTAATAGCAGGCAAGCCAACGTTCGGGCGGGACAACGTCTTTTGGGTCCGGTAGTTTTCAAATATGATTTACCCAAATTTTGATAGTTGTAAATAACTCACTATTAGAAAATGGGAATCTAAATGGGGTGGGGTTCGAACCTCACACCTTTGATCCATAAGTCCGAAACACTATCCACTGGACCACATCCTGCTATCAGTGGTGCATAGTGCACTGTATGGTAATTACAATGCAGAGTAATTCAATCATCTGTCACAAGAAGGTAAGGTGGTCAGTCTTCTGAACCAGTTCAGGGATAGTGAAATAATGCAGTGTTAAATCACGTAATAAAGAAATATTTTATGTTGTCATCTCTGTCAGCTGTCAGCTCCTGTGCGTCCTTCCGAGTAAGGTTCGTGACTTGTAGTTCTGAAATGAACTGCCGTCGAACAGTCTTCGGCGGACGATAAAGTCGTCGATAACCTGGGCCCCGGTAACAATGGGAAGTTAACGGAGTTATCTTCAACTGTTTATTTATTTATTATTTATTTATTTCAAAGAAACAAACAGTCGACAATGATATAGTACCATTAAAAAAAATACAGTTTAAAGACAGACCAGCAAAGTTTCTAAATAGGAATCATCCATATTATTAAATTGTGTTACAACAAACGGATGTGTTTATGTGTATTTGTATGAGAGTAAGTGTAGATGTGTGTTTTTGTGTATTAGTGTAGGAGTAAGTGTTCAGGTGTGTGTAAGTGTGCGCATCATTAAATAGCAAGTGGGATCGTATTGCAGCCAGAAATAATGAGTCTTAATTTATTATGAAATAAATTAGGGGGCATGTAAAATATATCAAGGATGAAAAAAAACATTACAGTTAGAGCAAGAACGATAGAGGAAAGAGTGTTGTGCATAGTTAGCGCTACAGACTGGCAGATGACAGAAAAGGGACATTAAGATTAATTATTTATTTATTTATTTATTTAAATCTTAAAGTAGGGCACACATATCATACATATTGTTATGTGTGTTCTAATAATAACATTGCAAATATATTTAATTTATAAATTGTTTATCACATATGTCTTGACCATTATTTTAAATTTTGATATGTTTTTTTCTTCATAAATATTTTTTTCCATTTCGTAATTTTTTTTAATTGCTTTAAATAAAATTGAGTTTTGTGACTTTGCCTTTTTCCTAAATGGAAGTCTAATTTTGTTCTTTTCTCTAGTATTGTGATCGTGTTCATTATGGGGAGTAGGTTAAAAGAGTCTACTTTATTATTCAATAATTTATGTAAATAGCATAATTCAAATACAGTGCGTCTATTTTCAAGGGCAAAAAATTCATTTTGTTTGGCAAATTGGCAGTTTATTAAGAAAAATTTATATTTGTCTACAAAAATGGGTATATTTGAGTGAACATTTAAAGTATCTTCATCTTTAAGGTAACCTATAACTGAACATGTTTAAGGGAAAAAAATGTATGCGTTTTCTGCTTTTCATACAAAAAACTAAATTTTATTTATTTATTTAGTAGTGTGTACAAGGCAAAAATGCCTTTTATAAACATAAACATAAATACATTTAACATTTACATTTCTAGTAATATTATAAGTTTTGTATGATTAGTTATTTTATGTTATGTATAATTTTTTTGTGACAACATTTACAATAACAATATTATGTGGAAGCCTCTAATTGGACTTTATGATATGTATTTATGGTATAATTGATTCTTATAAATGTATAAATGTCTGTTGGCTTTCCAATGAAATAAAATTTTTAAAAAATAATTTAAAAAAAAAAACATAACAGTGTTCTATTACAAAATTATGAAATAATATAATTACAATATTGTACAACAATATTTTGAGTTTGTCCAAATTTTTGTAGACAAGGACTGGATTCAACTCCCCGGGGAGCTGTTTATATTCACATATTCTTCAAAAACTTCACAAACATCAACAGATGAAAGAATTGAAGGATTATAGATGTTCAAATATAGGCAGAATGGTGAATGTTACACAGTGTGTAAAGTGGCCACTTAAACCAGCCATTGACAGGTCATAAGCCCTGTAGATGCCTGGACTTCTATATTACCTTCTCTTAAATGTTCTTCATCTCTTTTGTAATATGTTAATATTGTACAAGATATATATCTATACATACTCGAATTACACAGTTGTTTTATACATTATTTTATTTTACAACTTTGGGATTTTAATACTTGACATACTTAGGTAAAAAAAAAATAACGCAGTATATTTGAAATAACACAAATCATAAATCATTAATTTGATGGGATTGTTGGAATGTTGCAATAAATGCCCAAGGTATAATACTAACTGTCCTGATAAGAGCGCAGGGGTCCTAAACTGTTTTTAAAATAAAATATAAAAAGAAACAAAATAATAAACCCATTGAAAAATTAAATATTAAAAATTATAAAAAAAAATAAAAAAAATTTAAAACTATAAAAAAAAACCACAAATATCTAGTAAAACGTTTATAAATATATTTGACGTTATACATTTCTTTTTCTCTTTTTACAAATTAACATAAATACATAAACAGCAGTCAGAATCCTAAACTATTTCGTTAAAAGCAAGTTTAAATTTTACTCTGTAGATAAAATTGAAGATAAATGTTAAATTCCCATTATAATCGGAGCCCTGATACCTTGTAGAGTGTGGTTAAGGCTCTCAGGAGGCATCCGCAGTATATGGCCTAGCCAACCGCATCGCGTCCGCTTAGCGACAGTTGTCGTCGGAGTTTGTGCGTCCGTGCTTTTATTTCTTCATTCCTCAGAAAGTCAAACCACCACACACCCGAGACTCTTCTGATACACCTATTTTCAAAACTGAGAATTGTGTTGTTTTGGGCTCTAGTGAGGTGCCAAGATTCGCATCCGTAGAGGAGAATAGGTGTCATGCAGGCGTTACATAGGCGCATTTGTTATTACATTTGTTCTCACAATCCCTTTTTTGAAACTAAAATAATAAAAGTAATAATACCCTTTATTCTGTCGGTTGGTTGGAAGAAATTTTCATTTGGCCATAGGCACGAATATGAATGCACAAAAAGTCTAATTAACAATATGTTTTTTTTGTTTCCGTGGAGGTTTCTACACTTTTAATAATAATGAGGTTACTTTTTTATTTATTTATTTATTTAGTTCTATGTAACATAGTCTAATATATATTCACAATATTTACATCTATACTTATTCTAACATTATTTATCACTATTATACACTTAATATCCTAATTTATAATATTAACTGTTTCATATGTACATTTTCATTAATTATATTCACTATTTACACCATATACTACCTAATATTTTACACATATATACTTTTTACATTTAATTTTAAATATATTTACATTAATTTCATTTTTTATGCGTTCTGGCATTTCTTCAAATAGTTGTATTCCCTTGTACATGCGGCAGTTCTGGGACATTGCTTTTGATTTCTTTTCCAGTCTTATATTTTTAGATCCTCTTGTTGCATAGTTTCTATGAAAGAACTCATTATTTTTTAGTTTATTTTGAAAATATCTCGGAACTATTCCTTTAATAATTTTGTTTATTTCATTGGCAACATTGAATTTGATTCTTTGATCAATTGTCACGATATCTAGAAGTTGAATCATTTTCTTAACATTTGTTCGTCTTCCACATCTCAATATTATCCTCATCGCTTTGTTTTGTATTATTTGGAGTCTCTTTAGATCTCCTTCATTACTTAAATATAAAATAACCAAGGAAACTTCTGCTAGACTCAAAAATTTTCGTACATACTATTTTTTCACGATAACTCTGGAGATAGTTGACACTATTGTTCTGAAGCAATATGAAATATGTCCTTACTCCCTCTTAAAAATAATAATAAATTCAAACAACGCAACGCCCTTTAAAAAAATCGACTAAACTGAATTCTTGAAGCGTGAAATCACCAGTTATTTTGTTCAACAACCGGCGTTCGATTTTACTCATATAACAATACCAACTTGAATTTCGCCATAAACCATGTTAGACACAATGTTAATGTCAACGGTTTGGTACCTTCGTGCCCCTGCCAGGGTTGCAACTTGAAACTATTGCAGTGGCAATTTTAGGACTTGTGTGACACAAATAAAAATATTTTCAAATAACTGTTTTTCAGGACTTTTACCTGAGTTCGGACATCGATTAAGAACACTCATCCAGGTTCTCGTTTCTATTCACACACATAACTGTATTATTTATGCGTCTAGACACAGAATAATGCATTAGCATATTAAAATCAGCTTTCCTTACTCTTTCAATAACACCCCGATCTTTATGACATATGGTCAAATTCGCGACTTAGGTGTTATTATTGATACGAAACTAATCAGTCCTAAAAAAAACGCATAAAATGGTCGGTCTTATTATGCGGGTATCGAAACCATTCAAACATGAAGAGATGTGAAAAACTTAACAAAGCATTTGTTCATCCCCAGCTAGAATACTGTTCTCCTATTTGCTCACCTTACTATAATTTAAGTATTAATAGCCTAGAAAGGATCCAACAAAAAAAAATAAGCAGGTCGACTACCGGTTAAACATTAACTTTTCTAACCATGCTGAAAGTATGCAGTACCATGGAATAAACTCTCTTAAAAATCTAAGAATAATGTTATACGAGTTATTTTTATACAAATTAATAAATAATAAAATTGATTCTCCTAACCTACATGAAAGACTTCCATTCCGTGTGTCATATAGACCGACAAGACAAAATCTTCTGTTTTACTCAGAAAACATGTCAACAAACTATTTGATGATCTATGCGACATCCCATAGGTGATAGGTAATAAAGAACTCACACGAGAGGTAGTATCATACATGATAAATATCGCGCAGGAAATTGGTAAAATAAACCAAAGTAGGGAACAAAATGCCGAACACTCCTCTAGTGGAACGGAAGGCCTGTTGACTACTGCCAACAGGCCGGCTTCTCCTGAAGAGTTTTAAGTGGTTTCCTCTCCACGTGAGCAAATGCTGAGAAGTTCCTGATTAGCCCACATTAATATATTCCTCCTGATCCCAATAGTTTAGATCAATTTTAAGATATATAATTGCAGAAAAATCCACTTTTTAAAATATAAACCTTGTATATTATAAGCAAGGTATATAATAAAGCAACTCCCATATAAAAAAAAAATAATTAAAAAAAAATATTTGATACAATCTACAATACATAAAATACCTAAAATATACGACCAATATAACAATAATCATAGAAATTTTGAAAGAAGCAGATATTTAATTTTATTATTACATATATCCGTATTTTAATTTTTTTTTTTCTTTTACATTTGTTATATTTAACATAATTTTAATTATTCCATTGAGTGTAACGAATTTTTTTGGTGTGCGCATGAGTGTCCTAAACTAATTTACAAATAAATTGTCATTATTTATGTACATACTGTTTGTTTACCCAATAAAATAAATAAACTGAAAGTTCATTAATTATAATGCATTTTTAATTAAAAATAAATTAAAACATATCGCTGATAATAAGATTGATATTTCGTGATATTACTATATATAACTTTGGCTCATATTTTGTTCATGTTTTTAAGTTTCTTCTTCAATACTTAGATTTCTAATCTGCTTTTTTTTTTCTCTCACATAAATATTGTAATTCAAATGCTGTGGAGTGGACATTCATTAATATCTGTTATATGCTTAGGGAGGTGTTACGAGTATTTTTTTTAATTGTTCAATTAAGGTCAAGATCAAGATAAATGCAATTACCAAATATTTTTGTATCTTAAGTTGGACAAAAATCAAGTGTGTGCCCATGAAGTCCGAGGTTCGAATTCCGCTTACCACGACTTGCTAAAAGAAAATGGCTCCAAAGTTAAACTATTTGAGTAAGTTATTATTTTTTTAATTGATTTATTTACGGACATTGTTCATTTATACAATTTATAGTTTTAAATATTACAATATAAGAACAAACATTTAAAAAAGAATAAAAGAAGTATTGACAAACATAAGGGACATCAAGACACGATCTGGACTATTTATTTAGTGACCAGAAAAGTCCAGATCTTTGTAAAAACTCTTGAGTTTACAATACGACAAAGACGGATTGGAGAATTAAAGGCATAGTTTGTTCTATGCTGGTCGATGAACAGTACTTCATTGTTTCTCAACGTACGAGTCGGAATAGAGAATTTTGTCAGTCCCAGTAATGATGGCACATCGATTATACCTTTTAATATCCCGAACATATATATAGAGTCAATATTAGTTCTACGTTTTTGTAGACTTGAAATATTATTATCTGCGCTATGATTTTTCAACGTTTTGATTTTTTCAAATTACTTTTTGAATCACGCGTGTGACGTCTCAAGTTCTATTTTTACTTACCGTAAACCGGAAATCTACCACAACTTTCTTATCGTTGGTTGATTCGGAAGAACTAGTAACGTCAAGCAAAGTAATTTGTTTTTATTAAAATCATTTTTATCATTATTTTCATATAATTTAAGAAACTTCGTTTCTAATTTTTACCGCGCGTAAGAATACATTGTTTATATCCAATTTCCCGTAGAGTTGAAGTTCATCATAGCAATAGGGAAAAGGATTAAGAATAATTAATTGTATTTTGAAAATCAATATGGATATTGCGGAGAAATGTTTTCGTACATAAATTTAAAAAATAAATTCAATAAAAATACGTTCGTAGAAAAATGCGACGCGTTTGGGCTTGGTTGTTGTGACGTCAAGATTCGTAATATTGTTCTACACAAATTTCGATGGCAAATAACAAATTAATAATCATGAATCGTGGCGTATTAGGGGCGTAGCCATTGAAATAACCGTTTTTGCGAGAATTCGAAATTACAAATTAAAAAAAAAAAAAAATTACCGGACAGTATTTCATAGACCTTCATTACTTTTATAATGTAATTTTGAAAACGTGATATTTTCCTATTATATGTATTCGTAAATAAAAATAATAATAAGTAATAAAATTTTCGGAATCTCTAAGTTCAGTCATATCACTCCACTACTTCGGGAACTACACTGGCTACGTTTTCCACAGAGGGTCGAATACAAACTCTGTTGGCTTATGTATAAGTCACTAAACAACTCGGCTCCGGAATATCTAAGGGAACTATGCATTCCAGATGAACTAGCTGACAGGCGTCTCACGCTTAGATCAGCTACGTCTACGGCGAGAGGAAAAGTTATTATACCTCTACGCAAACAGCGCACCAAATTTGGTGAGCGCGCATTTGCGGTCGCAGGCCCTATGGCATGGAATGCTCTCCCAGCAGAGGTGCGAGGCTGTGAAAGTGAAGTGATGTTTCGGAAAAAACTTAAAACCCACTTGTTCTCTAAATCATTTGAATAAATCCGTAGCACGTGACAACAAAATAAATTATTTTAATTAAATTACAAATTTAAAAGCTTCAATTAAATTAACTTAACAATAGAATCACCATGTAAAGCGCCCTTGAGGTATTTTATTACGAAAATGGCGCTATATAAGTTATCGATAATAAATAAAAAGTAGAATAGCTTTTCTCCGAAACTCTAAAATAGCTTAAAACTCCAACTGGATCTTCCCGATAATAATTTCAGCTTTACTGTAGTTGGCAACCCTAATATCGGCAGACCCCATTGTGTATGTAACTGCATTTTACCGGGGAACAGTGCGTTTATAGAGGGGAGGGCATCTTAACGTCGATTGGCGATAGTAATCTCTATACAATGGTAACATTAAATGCTACTGTGACGAATGGGGCTTGTGTAAACCCGCTTTAAAAATAACATTTCTCACATACAAAAATAATGCACTACCAGAATGTTAATGCATGTGTGAATAAGTACACCACCCTTATTGAAAAGTGTAGCTTTAAAATTAATAGCAATAAATAACACGTTCTCAAGATTAAACGATAATATTAATGACGATACAATTTCCATTTTAATTGTACAGTTACACAAACAACTGCCCTTTTTTATTTTATTTCATTCGTTTTACAACTATACACATAAATTATTCAATAATGTGTTTTTATTAAGACATCCGTGCTAAGGGTTTTTAATTATTAGTAAGGAGTACAGAAATACGTTGTTTTTTTTTATTATTGAATACGAGTATTTGGACAAATACAACAATAAAACATTATAAAAAAAGTATTTTTAATTGTGTAGGTGTAGAGAAATCAATATGGGCTTTGTTGATTTTTTAAAATAGATTTTTCAAAATGAGAAGATGTGGTGAGGCCTGTATGCAAAGACAGAGTGATATGAGGTTCTATCCTTTCTACCTACCCCTACGGGAAAACGGCGTTATGGTTTGTATGTTTGTTTGATTGACTTTTTAAATCAAACAATATTTTAAGTTTGTACAATTTTTTGTAGACAAAGACTGGATTCAACTCCCTAGGAAGCTGTGAAGAACATTTATATATTAACAGTTTCCCAGGAAGTTGAATCCCGTACTTGTCTACAAAAATTTGCACAAACTCAAAATATTGTTGATAAATCCACCTGGTCCATGAAGAAGTATAGAAATTGAAAAAATATTTTTTTCAGGCGTTGCCTAGTATATATGTGAAATAATTCAATTCGATGAATCTCATCCGCATAAATAAAGGTTTCAGCTATTTAATTTCACAAACATCAACAGATAAAAGAATTGAAGGAATATAGATGTTAAAATCTGGGCAAAACGGTGAATGTTACACAGTGTGTAAAGTGGTCACTTAAACCAACCAGTCAATGACAAGTCATAAGCCTTGTAGATGCCTAATTTTTTATATAAACTTCTCTGAAATGTTTTAATCTGTGTTGTATCATGTGAATGTTTTTTAATGACTAAATTTTTCATACAAATTTCTTTACATTTTTTTTAACATATAAAAAACGGTTTTTATGACACAGATATTTTAATAATACTTGTAAATTAAAAAAACACGTTTTTTTTAGGTATACTCATTTAAAAATTAATTAAAATATAATAAAAATTATATGCTACCTCAATAAACATGTATGCAGCAACAATCAAAGTAAAAATAAAAGTGGCTTATACTTTTTCACGTACGCTTCTAAGTGAGCATGTGGGCTAGTGGACAGCACCAGACGCCTCCTGGAGACCCTATCGCTAGCCAGCACTCTCGGCTCCTCCCACGTCAATCCCGCGTCCCTAAGTTCCGCCGAATATGGCTGAAAGATCGTCATCGACGGCCTCCCAGGACAGCTGGAGCCCGCAGTGAAGAAATGGTCACTGGGGTTAAGGTTCTCCTGATGTATCCGCAGCCAAGTCCACATATTTTACCATAAAAACTGTAGGTACATAATGAGGAACTTCAGCCCTGCGGGAAATTGGATACAAAAAATGACGAGAATTGTAAAAGATTTCCGGTTTGCTTACCGTCAACGGACCAATTGGCAGAAAAACAGGAAATTTAAAAGGAAAACCGTCTCGCTTTCTTCAAACAAAAGTTTTCCCGTATTTTCTCCCTGGATACCGTCGTAATATTTTTACATACAATGAATATTATTTATTTTTCTTTTTTCTTAAATATCAAGTAATGTGTTATACCATATAAATATATTATTATTACTCAATTAATTAATATCAAAATTAATTACTCAATTAATATTTATACAATAAATATTTTTCAGTCTACTCACTTAGAAGGTTGCAAAAATTCTTACCCATTAGTACTAAATGCACTCTTGTACAAGCATTACTACTACCCATTCTAGATTACGCTGATGTTTCCATGACTGATTTAAGCTGTGAGCAACTCGATAAACTTGAACGACTTCAGAATACATGCATAAGGTACATTTTTGGTCTTAGGAAATATGACCACATTTCTGATTATCGTAGGCAACTGAAATGGCTCAAAATTAGACAGCGGAGAGACTATCACTCCCTCTCACTTCTGTTCAATGTACTTCATAGTCCTAACGCTCCTATATACCTGTGTGAAAAATTTCAACGCTTATCAGTTCATGGTTTACCTCTTCGTTTTCATTCTCAAGGCACTCTCTTAACACCCATACACAATTCCTCTTTCTTCTCTAACTCATATAGTGTCCATGCGGCTCGACTGTGGAATCATCTCCCATCCACCATCAAAGATGTTACTACATTCTGTTTAAATCACGTCAGTTGTTGTTAATAATAATATTTTTTACTCGTTTTGAAAAGTTTGTGTGAGTCTTTTGTTAAGTTTCGACTGTAGTTTATTGTATAATTTCAGTCCCCGATTCATTATACATTTAAAAAAAATGTTTTTTTTATATTAAGCATTGGTGTGTCTCTATCGATTTATATTTTTGGTAAATTATTTATTACGGGAACTCGAACCATACAAAAATCATCACAAGTGTCTGTTGTCTTCGGACTAACGGTATACCAATATTTTTGAAACAGAAGTCGGCATCGCAGTGTAGTGGTCAGCGCATTCGCCTACCGTGCAAGATATCTCGGATTCGATTCCCGACATGATTGACATGAAATATTTATTTTTAAAATGTTTTTTTACACTTGAATATTTCATAGTCGCTGGAATGGCACCCGAAGCGTAAGATCATCTTACCTTCATGTAACAAAAATTAACAAGATGCATTGCGATTGGTTTACCAATGCAGTGCCATATGCACCATTAAGTGTGGAAAATAAATGATGATGATTATTTTTGGAACACGCTAAAGGGCACAGACACAGTAAAAAACAATAAAATCGGTTCATTTTCGAAGTGCGGAAAACGGGACAACGAAACGTCGAATTCAGTTTGGCAAAATCAGTCCGACGTTCAATTGTCTTTTTCGCACATTAGCATCAGCGAGAGAGTTACAGAAAAATAAGGTTCGAATACCATTCATCGAAATTGTCTGACACCGCATAAAAATGTATTTTTTATGGAATTCTCGATAATACAATAAAATATTCTATTTTGCAGTGACTTCAAATTGTTGAATGCTTACAATGAATTAATATCTACGTGTAATTCGTCTATTTAGTATAATTAATCGTTTTAAAAACATAAGGAAAAGGGGTTAAATACGTACTTTTACCCCCAAACCACCGAAATAAAGGGTAGATAGGTACTCAGGAGAGAAAAGCTAATATCGGTACATCATTTTTTGAATGGTCGTTTATCATTTCTCCGACCCTGCCGTGACGTCATATAATTTAACAAAAGTTTGGCGCCAACTTTAAATTGACTTCGGAGCCATATATTATTTTTTTAAAGGATAATTATAGGCTATCAAGAAATAAGTTATTGAAGCTTTTAAAAATACTAATTACTTTGTTATCAAAGGGTATACGTACTGATTGACATAAGACTGGAAGACATTAATGACGCTGACATTCCTACAAAGATAAAAAAAAACACAAACCAAAAACAAACTATCACGGCGTAGGCAGATAGTATAAAACGCCATAACACTCTGTCTTTAATTACAGACTTCGTTTCCTATACATTCATACACCTTCTATCATGCACGCGCGCCGATTATTTCAACTTTTGAAAGTCCGTCTTCAAAGATTTGTTAGACTTAGTCATGCCATGACTTTATCCATCTTCCTTGTTTTCTGCATCCATCTACATTCGTTTCGTTTCGTCCAAATCAACGCAGAACTCCTTTCTTGATTTTGTATATAATGCTTATCTTAGATTTCAGACTCTTCAGATTTTTCTATTTCAACTCGAAATCTCGAATCATCTCGTCTAAGTATACTTACCCGATTTCTTGGCTTTAGTTAGCTGGTAGAGTTTATTTAACACAATTCAAACTTACTGGTGTAATTAAGGGAACATTATGATGTACTTTTTATATTTTATTATAAGTCTTGTCTTTCGTATTTGCCTTTGTTTTTTGCTATTGTTTTATTACCACCCAGAAAAATACATTAGCTAGATTTTCAAAACGTATGGTTTTAGCAAATCATGTTGTCAGTTACTGCAATAGGGGTAAGAATGTATTTAAATTTTTTAAATAACTCTGAGCGAATACGCTAATAGTTTCGGATAAGTACTCTCGGATGCTAACAAAGCTCGTCATACATAATTCATCACTTACGATGAAATCTGTTTTTGAACCACCCCATGGCGCCTTTCCTTTACTAACAAATAATAATAGTGGAATAATTTCACAGCAGTTGTTTGTTCCCGAAATTAACATATCTATTTGTTAAATTATAATCAAGGTGTATCTATGAAATGTTGTATAGTAGTTTATACACATATCAGGAAACCTTAAGTATGCGACAGTCTCGGCACGTTAATTTTCTGACAAAACCGATTCAGAGCGAAAGTCAAATATAACAAACACATTGTTATAAAAAAAAACATTGAAGTTTGTTGATAAATATTCTTGGTGGAAGTTTATTGTAATTTGAAGGTGATGAAAGTATGATTAAAAAATATGAGTGTAAAAATAAGGATAGTAAATTATTCTAGTAAAAAATCACCCAAAGACGACGATACATTCATAACAGTTTTTTTATTTTTTTATTTACATTAGTAGGTATACATTTTAACACTTTTAATTTATGTTTACAGTAAGTAAAATCCCACCATGCCACTTTCTGTGGCTTGCTGGTGGAGATTTATATTAATACTAACTTATATAATATTACCTTCGTTTATTAAAGGAATGAATTTACAGATATAATAAGGAGCCGGAAAGATCAATTATACAAACATATTTTTTTTGTTTTTTTTGTTTTCACAATACAAGAAAGAAAATACATAAAAAATTACAAATATTTTTTTTTACACATAAACTAGTTAATAAATATTAATTTATAAAGTTTTGATCGAGTAGGAATTCTCTTATTTTGCTCTTGTATTGTGTGTTAAATTTAAGTTTTTTGGGCAATAAATTCAAAATGCTAGGTACTAAATAATGAAGCATTCTATTACCATACTTATTACATATTTTGGTACCACCAAACCATCATTACACCTGAAGCGTGTATTATAGTTATATTTGAGGGGAATTTTGAAATTATTATTATTAAATTGTTTTAAAATGATACAAAGCCACAGTAATCCTAGACCTGGCAGAGTTTTAAGTGTTTTATACAGGAGAACTTTATAACTTCTTTGTGTGTAAATTTCTGCCGGAACAATTCTCTTAAATATAGAGTACCGTAGACCCTGGATACTTTTAATATTAGTTTCGTGCCCTTGAAAATCTACGCACCTATTCATTTTTTATGTTATTTATTTAAACACTTAATATGCATGTACAGTTTGTATACATATGGGCGGGCATATTGCCTTATGGCAGTTTCTTCCTACTTACCCAAACCAAATAAGTAATAAATGAACATTTTTTTGATTAAATAATAAAACTTCAAATAATAAATAATCAATTAAATTTCGCTTCGAGTCCTCTTTTAAAACTATTCCCGTTATGATTTATTTTATCTTCTTTCTCTCTCTTTCTTTCAATTTTCTGTCTCTTTCATACAATATTTTATTATATTAATAGCAACGCGTGTAATTATAAGTTAGTTTAATTCCTGACGATGAGGTAGTAACCTCGAAACCGGTCGAAGTGTAATTAAAAAAAATAAGTGGTTTATAAAAATTTATAAACAAATAAGTGTAAAATGTCATACCACAAAACTATTGTGCTTAGCAACGAAATGTACAAAAAAACATTTGATTTTAGTGGAATATGACATAATTTTGTGATGTTCGAGTGTTATGTTTTCTTTTTCCTTCTCTTTTTTATACTTTCATAATTAACCTTACATTTAATTGCTTTTTAATATGGAAACATCACTGGTCCATTAGAATTAAGTCCAATTGTGTAAAATATTAAACTTTGTAACTGTACTGTATGTTTCCTGAATAAAAGAAAATAAAAATAAATAAAATAAAATAAAAATACCACAAAGTGGAAAATGTTTTTGATAACAATAATATTGTGTATGTATTAGAATGTGTTAATTATAAAACATTTATATTTTTATTATTTTTTAGAAACAAAAATAAACCAAATATCTCCACTGAACTATGAAGAGAAAGGAAGGAGAAAGGAAAAACTCAAATATTTATTTAGTTACATTTCAACCGTGATTTAAATGTGAATAAAGAGCGGCTAGCTGATAGATTATTCCGAGTGAAAGAGGAGGCAAAACAATTAGAGCGATGAATGGGTATTGAAAAGGATATCCCACAGGGGCGAACCGTCCATATAATCGATTATTCGCAGCTTACCATTATATTTCACTACCAATAATAATGTTTTATAGTAGTTTTAATTATAGGAGAATAAATAAAATAATCTTTATTTGTTATAAATTAACGTCACTGTTTATATCTTCCTCAAAAAATAAATATAAGCTGCCGAATGCGCACCCAGCGCATTGCCCA
>NW_028280481.1:0-86877 GCF_059751315.1 Micrasema longulum | reverse complement strand
TTACAGCAAACTCCGGTGACAATAGTCAGCAAGCGGAGGCGATACAGTTGGCTCGGCCATGTACTGTGTATGCCTCCTGGGGTGTGAAAACAGTTTTTCTCTTGTATTTTGTATGTAAATACACGAGATAATACGGCCGCGAGAGCGTTTAGAATACCAGCCCTGAGAGCCTTAACCACGATTGCCTATTTTACAAGACATCAGGTTCTCGACGTCTTGGACGTCCACTGTTTATTGTTCGACGGCAGTTCATATCAGATCTACGGGATGTTGTGACTTGGGAGGATGTACGAGAGCTGGCAGCCGACAAAGATGCCTGGAGTATTTTTCGTGGACACCATATGCTCCAACGGACAGGGGAGCGGACACGGAATGATACCTAAATGAAAAAAAATAGCCACCCCGTGTATATATATATATGAAAGTAGGAACTCTAAATATTTAAATTAATACAATTGTTCTTTCTAATTAAAAAGCTAAAAACAAGAAATATTGTAATGGCTTTAATTTATTTAACATGTTGTGTTATTTATAATATCGAAATTTTTTCTTTTTAGTCCTTTTATCGGCGGCTGGACACGAGCTCAAACTTGTTAGCCATAAAATGTTCAGCACGCGAGCAGCTGTCATTTTCTAATTTTTCGTGGCGTTTGCGAACAAATCCGAATTTTCGCGTCGTTTCTGTCAAATTCAATTTTTGTGACTGACAGAGGAGGGATTTTTGCAAAGGGCTTCTCGATTATAACTAAGAAATGGACGACGGATTGATAATTGTACTGGATTACGAGAAAATATGCCGGCTTTGCTTGCAAATGAAGGGTGTAATGTCTGACATATTTGACAGAGACGACGATATACCCCTCACCGACCAAATCAAACTCGTCACTTCGGTGGAGGTAAATATTTATTGTTCTAAAATTCAATATTTTAAATCGATAATGTGTCTACAACTTAAAAGAAAAATATTTTTGGCTATTCAATTTTTCTTTGGCTATTTATCTCGCATTAAACGTGTTTATTTGTTGCGGTGTAAAGCAATTTTGTGAATTAAAATTTTATATTTGTTTTTATTGATGAGAATTTTACTACAGCGCAATGGCAAGGACGAACGTTGTTCAAGGACAAAAGTTTTCTGATTTTTTTCTACTGTCAAAATTATTTGACTATTGAAAAATGATACCAAATGTTGGCATCAGAATTGCAGTTTTTTCTTGCTTTTTACCGATAAATTTATAACTTATAACATAAACAAGCAAACAAGAGAAATTACACAAAAAATAATTAGATCTACAAAAAAAGAATTTGATTATTTTATCAAAATCATTATTTAAATTTAGAAAGTACTCTCAGGTAAAAATCCTGCAAAAGAAAATCGACTGTAGATTAGTCGGTCTCACGGTGTACTGGTTATTGCGTTTGCCAGGCATTAAATAAATAAATAATTGTAAAACAATAAATATCCATCCACCGTATTGTATTTTATCATGATTTTTGCCGTGGTGTGAAATGGGCCAATCATGCGATATCAGTCCAGTCTCTGTGAATGTGCGGTAGGCCGTAGGTTCTCAAACTTTGTTCGCCCACCGCCCAATTTGAAAATGAAACAAGATTGATTGGAGTGCGATCGTACAGTTGAAATTTGAAATTTGTCAGTTGTAGAAAGTTGTACAGTTGGTAATTATATTTTGTTGAGTTCGTATTATATTGTATCTTCAGATTCTGGCCACGGACAGCCTGCCCAAGAAGATATGCCACCGGTGCCGCTATGTGGTGGAGATCGGCTACGAGTTGCGCGGCACCGTGCTGAAGGCCAACCAGCTCCTGTGCGACAGCTCGGGCGTGGACGTGCAGCGCCTGACGCGCGCGCTGGACCGCGGCCTGCAGCACGGCGACTGCCTCAGTCCGCAGACTCTGGGCCAGGAGGTCACCGACTACCTCAAGGAGGAGAAACAGGAAGAGGAAGATGCGTGAGTGTACTGATCTAGCGCCCCGAGACGGGGAGCGCTTGCAACAGAGATGGAAACAATTTCGAGAAGGGAATACTGAAGTCTAGCCATTTACAGAGCTTATATCATCGGATGGTTTATGCGGCCACTTTACGCTCCGTATAACATTCACCTTTCTGCGTATATTTAAACTTTACAAGACTGTTTGCTTCTTCAATCAGACATTTACTCTTTTAACCAATGGTGTAAAGTCAATAAATTAGAACTAAATATTAAAAAATGCAAAATAATGTCATTTCATAGAACAAAACAACCGATTTCCTTCGAGTACCTAAAAGAAAATTTCAAAATTGATGTAGTTAAGTCCATCAGAGATTAGGAGTTGTTTTGGACTATAAACTGACATACAATGAGCATATAGATAAAAGAAAAATTTCATATTCCGACTATGTAGAAACCATGAAGTACTGTTCATCGATCAGCATAGAACAAACTATGGCCTTAATTCTCCAATGACCCCACCACGTCTTTGACGTATTGTTAACTCAAGACAAGATCTGGACTTTTTCGGTTAAAGTTTGCAACGACTTAAACGAGTACTAAATAAATAGTCCAGATCTTGTCTCGATGTCCCTTATGTTTGTCAATGTGTTTTTTTTCTTTTTTTAAAATGTTTTCAACTATTCTTTATTACAATTAATTTATTAGATTAAATATTAATTTAAACCCTATAAATTGTATAAATGAGCAATGTCCGTTAATAAAAAATAAATAAGTAAGCTTAGGCTGAGAGGATAGAACGCCATGTCACTATCTTTTCATACTGAATTTGCTTATTCTACATTCATGCATCTTCTCGGTTGACTTTTGTCCAGTAAAAAAAACTGTAACCTTTATTAATGTGAGTGTGATTCATCTGGCAACGCAACGCTTGAAAACAGTTTAAAAAAAATATACTTCTTTTTAAATCAATTTAGATCTCAAGAAAAATGCTGTTTGACTTTTCTTCGTACAAACGTATTCCTGTATTTTTTCCTCGGATTATGCTACTAGGGTGGTGATTTTTTTATATGATACTCTTTCTGAAAAAAAAAAATTGGTTTGTTACGGAGTACGGAAAACAAGACAACAAAACATCAATTTCGTAGGCATAATCAGTTCGATGTGCAGTTGCCTTTTTCGCACAGCATCGGGCGGGCATTTGCGAGAAAGTAATAGAAAAATAATGTTCAAATACCTATTCATCAAAATTGTATGTCACCACATTCTCTCTTAATAACTCCCCAGGGAGTGAAATCCAGCCTGTCATTTGGGTATACTCAAAAATTAGTCTTACATTAAAATGGTGTGTTAAATACCCATTGAACATAAATAAACTAAATAAATTTATTTATACCCAACAGAGTAAGTTCCGGTTGGGCGGGCGGGCGCCTTCAGTTCTCTATAAATAAAATAATGTCGATCCTTTTTCCAGCCACTACGCGAACGTGATCACCGTCAGCCAGGGCAGCTGGCCGCTGTCGCAGGAGTACACCG
Organism: Micrasema longulum; assembly: GCF_059751315.1. Lineage (NCBI taxonomy): Eukaryota > Metazoa > Arthropoda > Insecta > Trichoptera > Brachycentridae > Micrasema > Micrasema longulum. The sequence goes on along the minus strand of NW_028280481.1, from coordinate 83,395 downwards.
CCTTCACCGAGGAGATCGCTGCCGGGGACGCGGAGGACGACGGGGAGGGGGATGACGACGAGGAGGGAGACGGGGACGGGGAGGGAGAGGGAGACGACGATGAGCTGGAGATGGAGGGAGAGGTAAACAGCGCCGACGAAGGGACGGAGCTACACTGGAGGGCTATCCTGAGAAAGAAAAGATCCAAGGGTATGTGTGATTGAAGTTTTAATGAGGAAGTTCAGTGGTATTATTATTACTCATATATAACACCGAATATGCTACTAAAAATATACAAAACCCATATCAGACCTACTCTCCAATACGGGTTTCAGATATGGAATCCTTATTTTGTTAAGGATATCAATTTGTTGGAAAGGGTCCAAAGACGAGCTACAAAGCTGTCGCCGAGCCTGACAGCCTCCATATGTGGAGAGGCTGGAAACTCTCGGTCTCACGACGCTGCAGGAACAGTGAGAAAGGGGTGACCTGATACTCAACAGTCACTATAGCTGCCCATGGTCTCAGGCTGGAGAAAACGAGATTCAATCTAAATCCACGGAAGCATTTCCCGAGCAATAGGGTTGTCGACGGTTGGAATAAGCTGCCACAAGAGCTGATCTCAATGTGTAGTCTCAACGGGTTCAAAAATGGACTAGATTTGTTTGGGAAAAGTCAAAGTGCGCCAACAACTAACTTTCATTTAAATAGATGTTTAAGCACATCAGCTTTAAGCTGCTCGCTTAAAATTAATAATAATATTGAAAATTTTGTTTATTTGTCAATAGATTACTAAACTAAGCTAAAAATTTTTTTTTTAAATCTTTATGTATCGGCGCTACGGTTTTTTTAAGTTTTGTATTTCTCAAGTCTCGAGTTCTCTTCCGCTTCTTCTCGGTAAGTAAGTAAACTGGAAATCTTTCACAGCTCTCTTATCGTCGGCTGATTCATATGAACTAGCGACGTCGTTCAAAGTCGTTCGTTTTTATTAAAACATTTTTAAAAAAAATTCGTACATTTTCAAGAAACTTTGCCGTTCAATTTAATGCTCTAATTTTTACCGCCCATAAGAAAACATTTTTTGTATCTACTTTCCCGTAGGGTTGAAATTCCTCATCAAAATCATGACAGCAACAAAAAAGCTGCACCACTTTTTAGACGGATATTCAATTTCAATCGCAGGTTGTGTGTGATCTTACCTTTTTAGTATTTAATATTAATCTACATTTAGATTAAGATCCTTGTTTTCATTCTCAGGTTAATGAAACAGTATGTGCTGGTTTTATCCAGTATCTCCGACAAATCAAATCCATAGAGATTAATATTCCAATAGATTCAACCAAAGCTTTTGTGTTTCGCGTCTAGATGGCTTTAATGGAATACGCACAAATCTCGCAAAGTACCGAATTGATAAACTTTAATCTGTATTCAATGTGGCAGCAAGGCTTATAATGTTTTTTGGCACCGTTAAGGTACCGCTTGGATACTTTTTTGAAGGAAGAAGAATGCAGATATAGAGCAGTACACGATATATAGGCGCACCAGCAAAAGGCTGTAGAAACCACTTAAATTTCAATTTATAAAAAAAGAAGTGTAATTAATTCGATCCTACCCTCACTGCGCGTCAAAAACATTTTCGCGTTACGGTGCTACACATGCAAAAATGTCCAATTTTAAATTGGAAAAATTGAACTTTTTAAAACACGAAAAAACCATTAGCTCACACTCGTAGCAAGAGCGAGAGAACCGCTCCTTACGAAGCTCGGAGAGCGACTGGAGCTAACATTGGAGCCTAAAAGAAATTTTGACAACTTTGCTATTCGCGTTTGTGACGCGTGAATCGTCTCTCTTGCTCCCGTATATAAATACCTGTAGTATCGAGAGTGAGACGTAAAAAGTGTGGGCACTTAAACCAGCCAATGACGGGTCATAAGCCCTGTAGATGCCTGTACTTCTATACTCCAACAATGTGTTCTTCATCTCTGTTTTAATGTGTTAATATTAACAACTCCCTAGGGGGTTGAATCCAGTTCTTGTCTACAAAAATTGGGACAAACTGGAAACATTGTTGACAGTAATTATTCCATAGTTTCCTTATTTGCAGATTACGAGTACGACGAGTTGACTTGTCAGTTGTGTCTCGAGGTCTTCAATGGAATCACAACGCACTTGGATCATGTTGAGAAACATTACAGGTATGGAAAAAAACTATAAAAATAGAAGATTAAAAAAATATATAAATTTACAACATAATATTTAATGCGATAAGGGAAATGGGAAGCCAAAAAAAATATTTTAAATACTTAAATTGAGAAATTTTTGGGGGGGGGGGAGTGTCGCCCACTGCACTAAACAGTTTTCACAAAACAGCTTCATTGAATTATAAAAAAAACGAAATACCCATCTCTAATATATATGTACCTAATATATACCTGCCTTTTTCTTTTATTTGTTCATGTTTTTTTTTTTCAACATTTTCGTGGACAGTCATAAAGGATTACTAGCCCGGTCATATTTTGTTCTGTATGTGTACGCGAGTGTTGTTAGTAGGTAACTTTTTATTGTTCCAAAATAAATAAAGTCCTTTTCTGTTGTTCAGTGATACCCCGGAGCTGGTGCCCTTCCACCGGGCCTGTAAGCCATTCGTATGCCCTCTGTGCCCTGACCAGACCTTCAGCTTCCGCAAGGACCTGATCGTCCACCATCGCTTGCACCTGAAGATCAACCCCTACTACTGCCAGGTTCCCGACTGCGGCTGCTTCTTCCGGAGCAAGGTGCGGACTTTGAGAAGTTTCCCCTATTATCACTTAACTTTTTTATTTATTTACAGTCGTCCAATTATGTAATTTCCACTCCCGCGGGCTCCTGCGATCCTGGAAGGGCCGACGATGATTCAGCTGTAATCGCTAAGGTCTCCCGGGGGCGTCCGTCGAAGTTCACACGCTTCACCTAAGAGCGAACGTAAAAAAATAATAATTACGAGTTGTTTCATTACTGTACAGTTGTGTTTCAAATAGAATGAAAATCTTGGACCAGTGTTTTTGACTCGATGGCTACACTTAGTAATAATTTTAATCATATTAGCAATAGATTCGATAGTGTACTGTCAGTTTCAGGATGCAGAACTAAGTTCGCGCAGGAACACTCCTTACATGTTGGTCCAAGATCCTTCAATCTTCTAACTAAGGAATTATAATTGAATCACTGGTACAGTTTAAAGTAGGTTTGAGGTCATGGATTAGCATGGAAGGAACAGATATACACCTCTTTAAAAAATAAATATAAATAAAATGCATTCTGCAAATAAATCATGTTTTTGTAATATCAGCATATGTTAATTTTGTTTTTCTTTTCTTTTCATGGTCATGTCATACCATATTTATATGATATAAACTTATTAATAATTAAAAAAGGAATGGCCCACGCTCAGACGCTAAAGTCTTTGTGGGCTTTTTTTCCAATTTATGTTATAGCTTAATTTTAAGATGTATTTTTCTAAAGTGTATTTTTGTATTTATATTTCTTTGTAAATATATGTATGGAAAAATAAACATTAAAAAAAAAGGTAAGCAGTGTACACAAGTACGACTTGTAGTACAGTCGTTGGTCAGTTCGCTTACCATGGTAGAGGTCCCAGGTTCGATCCCTTATAAGGTCGCAATGAAATATTTTTTGAAAGGTGTTTATACATTTCAATATTAATTTGAGCCCATTACTGGTGAAGTGAACTAACTAATATTTGAACGGAGATATTTCGGATATGTTTATATTTCCTTCAAGCATCAATTTGTTCTATCCTTTAACTTCCGGCGGCCCTTGACTCGAGTTCCACAGTCCCTGACATCGTCCTTTGCCGGCGGCGAGTCAAGAAAGCAACTGTACTTAGTAACATATTGTAATGAAGAACACACGAAAAATCATCTGTAAATCGGCTGAAGATAACGTGCGCGGACCGATTGAACGATGTGAGGTGCCAATAAAGCGATCGTGCTATCCCGGAACCAGTGCTAAAGGGAAGAAATCGCAAGTCCTTGTCCTTTCATTTAATTCCTGGATTGACACTTTTAAAATAACGCATATCGCAAAATTGAACATATCCAATTTTCTTCGAAAACTTTTCAGGAAAGGCGAAACCTTGTTTACAGTCCCTAGGTATTTTATTTATTTTCTTTTATTAACATAAACGGCAGGCCTTTTACAAAAGTTTAGAATACTAACATATTTGGCTTAATGTATATATTTTTTTAAGGAATTAACAATTAATTTTGACATTTGACTAAATAGTGACATGCAGTTGACGCATGTTTAGGAAGAATAAAGTCTTTACATCAATAAATTACGATGCAGAAAGTTAAAAAATTTGGCAATAGAAATATTATTTGAAGTAAACATAACGTGAAAAGAAAATATTTAAACAGTTATCATAAAAGTGTGAAACATTTTTGTCACTACAAAAATGACAGTTGAAATTTTGTGTTACCATACTAAAAAAAGTAATACAACTTATAAATAAAATTTCCATTGTATGTATTTTATGCTAATTCAAATTTTAATTTTTGTGTTTTTAAGGTTAAGTACCTACATAAAATGATTTAAACATGTTTTTTTTTTTAATGAAATCATAGGTAAATATTAATAACCCCCAATTATGGCACTTTTAAAAAAAAATTGCAGTATATTTCGTATACTCTAGTACAATTAATATATTTTGATGTAATTTCATTTTTTCCATTCATTTTTCATTTCCTCACTTTAGCGTTTTCCTTAGTTTTACACTTTTTTTTGTTTCTCCCTAAAAAAACGTAAAACAGGGGTTTTACTGTACATCCAAAAACCGTTTTTTCCCGATTCCTTATGTAGTGTATTTGAAAAAAATAGGCAGAAAACTTATAAACTTAGAACACAAAAGTTTGACCATTTTGTCAGTTGGTTTTCTTCATCTGTAATGTAATTGGACTGGCGTAAGCGTGACAATAACAATAACACAGCGTACCTTCATATAACGGATGATAAAGATGTATTTAGACGTGTTGCGTATGGTTCCCAGGAAGCGCTGCGGCACCACATGTACTCGCACGCGGACAAGAAGTTCGTGTGCGAGACGTGCGGCGCTGCCTTCCGCCGCAAGTTCGAGCTCGGCCAGCACCGCGTGCGGCACCTGGACGAGGGAGCCCACTACACGTGCAAACTGTGCCGCGTGGTCTGCAAGAACCGCCTCAGCTTCAAGGCGCACATGCGTCACCACGAAACTGGCAGGAGGTAATACTTTCACCAATTTTATAATAATTCAATAATGCAACTTTAGATTTGAATAAAAGAAGCAAATATTCGGTGCGTCTACATCTCGTGTACTGCTTTTTGTCTGCGTTATTCCTCCTCAACTCACATTATTTATGAAAAAATCAGACAGATGTCCATCACGACTAGCAGTTATACACGGTTTTCAGGACCAGACCGCGAAACTTCAGAGGAACATTCCTCATGGTAAGCTTTAAAAAAGTCCTAATAAAATTTTTCCAAAAAGTCATTTAAAATAATAAAATAAAAATTGTAACCTCAAAATGTATTAAATCCTTAAATTCTCAGACAAGCAGTCCCTCCACAAACCCCTACCCCTCTCCTACCCAGCCGCTTCCCTTGTCCACGTCTGGTGCGTATCGCTTCGTTGGTCAAATATGTTTTATTGCATTTTTTTTTAGTCGTGGAGAGGTAGGGGTTTTCAAAAGGGATGCTAGTCCGAGAAAGATTTACTCCATTTTTAGATCATAAAAAAAAAATAATTAAAAAATGACCTTTGTAAAAATTTTATGAGGATATTTTTTAAAGCTTACCATGAGGTATGTTCCTCTGAAGTTTCGCAGTCTGGCCCTGAAAAACCGCGTATAGTGTACTCTTTCAGTTGGATTTCTTACCATTTTTTCCAAAAAATCCGTCATTTTTATAGGAATGCATGCTAGCTCGAGTATCGAAGCAACATAACTTGTATTATTTATTTGACAAATTGTGGTCTGCAGTACTTCACAGGCTGCTTATTAACCCATCACATAATGCAGACTGTAAATATAATGCAAGTTAGAATTTATTAATAGAAAGCAGATGGCTGCTAAACTGCCGATATGCACAGAAAAATAGATTCGAATTATCCGCAGAAGCCGTATTCAGAAAGTCAATTGCCCTTTTAATGGGTGTGTAAAACAGTGCCTCGACAGATCTCGCTCTAGTATAATTACTGGGAACATACAAACTGATCTCTTTCAGTATACTTCCAGAAATCAGCTTATTTCTCAAGATAGACGAGATTCGAGGGTGTTGTAATCCAGCTAGAAATAATTATCATCGATTCCTATTACAGGTTTAAGTGTACGAGGTCCGGCTGCCCCAAGGCATTTTTCTCCAACACGGACCTGAGCATCCACGAGAGGGCTCACTCCAACAACAAGTGCTACAAGTGTCCCCTGTGCGTGTGCGCCTACATCTCGCAGTCACAACTCAACAGGTGATGGTTATTTCTACCACCGCTATATGCAGCGGAAGTAGAACCTCGTTAGTCCCAATGGCAATTATTTCAAAGAGCAGAGTAGTAAGTTTGTCGAATATTTATGATAAAAAATAAACAAAAAAAACTGTCAACAATGTTTTGAGTTTGTCCAAATTTTCCCAGACAAGTACTTGATTTAACCCCCCAGGGAGCTTAATTTTAACATATCACAACAGAGATGAAGAACATTTTAGAGATGGGGATTTTTTTCGGATACATATATCTTTTCATTCCAAGTGTCAAGCCATTCCTTCCTTTGATTCCGGTGGTCGTTGTTTTTGAATTCCAATATACCTCCCTCATGCGTGACATCTTTCAAATCATCAAAAAACGTAAAAAAGTGACTGTGCAGGCTCGTACGAATATATCCAAGATCCATCACCTGTCACGATGTTATAGACATGTTTTGAAGCTTGCGATCATATTTTTTGAGCATTTCTTTCGACCATTTGACACGAGCCTTTTTTTTAGCGACTATCAAATTATGTGGAATCCAACGTGAACTTTTTGGCACCCAAATGTGGCATTCATGTAATATTGAATGTATGCTGGTCCCACTGATGCCCAAAGATGCCTGAATCCCACGGTCAGTCAAATGATGATCTTCCATTATCAGTACAGGATCAATGTTTTTCGGAACAATAACCGATTTCGGACGACCTTCACAAAATTCCTCGTTGAGTGAACTGCAGCCATGATTAAATCATTGAGTGCTTCATCGTCAAAAGTCGAATTAAGTTCATCAATGCACTGTTGTTGAGTTAATCAAAGTCTACGATAGAGGTGTCAGCTCTCAGAATGCGGCACCAGTGTTGCCAAATCTCGAAATATAAAAGGCTACCCTTGTGACCTGTCTTCAGTTCAGTGCCGAAAATTGGCATTTATTAAATTATACAATATGTTCTGTTTCCAATGTTTTGCATTTTGTTTTGTTAAGAAGGCTAAAATTAAATTACAAGCGTACATATGCGGTCATTGTTTATTCATTAGTGTTGTTTGATTCGGCAGGCATCTGAGGCAACACGAGAAGCGGCGCGTCAACAAGTGCGACAAGTGTTCGGAGAGTTTCACCGACTACACGGAATTCTGCAATCACCGCATCAAGACACACGGGGAGTGGCACCCGCACAAGTGCCCCGCTTGCAACCAAGGGTAAACAAACTACAATGGTTATCGTAGATATTTTTCAAAACTTTCATATCCAAGTCAATTCTGTATCCCTTTGCTCCCTGACGGCGCAAGTTTGTCTAGGTGTAATATAACTCATCTATTAAATGCAAACTTAAACAAACTCTCTACCAAAAACGGAAAATTAGTTATCGATGCCAAAATAAACTATACATAAAAAACTACCTACCTAAATAATAGCGTAATTCAAAACCTTCTCTAAATATTGCAAAAACAAATTTTAATTATACTACTTGACATCTCAAACTTAGTGCAGTGGCCGCGGTTCAATTTAAGATTGAATTAATTCCCTGTCAAGAAAGGGTAAATTAAAACGATTCATTGACTGCACATTTACTTGAGTTTTGATGTGTAGTTGAATCCTTCACCCAGAGATGGCGGGATTGCTTTCCGTTGGGTCGATAATGGAAGCACGATGACAAACATCCGGTTTGTTTCAATTCAGATTTCTTCTTAAAGAAACAAGCGTGCTGATTTATTGACAATACACAATTTCAAAAATGTAATTTGCAGCTACCAGGGAGTCCGGCAGCTGGAGAGGCACATCACGCGCTGTCGGCTCGCCACCAAGCTCGGCCTGCAGCCCTCCGCTCCGGACGTGCTGCCCGAAGACGGGGAGGTGAACTCCATGGCCAGCATAAGGTGAGGCCTTCACGCATTACATAGTCGTCCTCACCCGGTTCTCCGAGTGCATCGCTTCTTGATTATTATTAAACCAGTTTAGATCCAGTCCGGGGACTATGAAATGTTCCGTGGAAATCAAAGAAATAAATTATTTTTTAAAAATATGGAAAATGTCAATGGCAAAAGTGCTCGTAATCTTATTTGTTAAAGTGGGGGTCAGTATATTTCATTTCATTTCATTTTTTCATTTTTTTTGCACCACAACAGGCCAGGAGGCCCAATTACAGTGGTGAATTACATTACAGAACAACCAGGCTTGAGAAAAATCACATTTTAATTTTTGTGTTCTCACCGGGAATTGAACCCGGAACCTTCCGTGCATGAGTCAAGCGTCTTGACCACTACACCACGGAGGCCGCCTATATATGCTTCTGATGTCACTGCGACCTGTGATCTTCCATTTGTTCTACATATTATAATTTGGACATTTGGCGAACTCAAAATATTGTAAGAGTTCATACATTCAAATCATCATAATATGATTTAACTGTTTTTAGTGGATAACTCACAAATGATGATTTTGAAGTTATCTAGCTGTAGTAATTACCCCATGATGTGTAAACGAATAGCCTATTTATTTATTTTTTAATTTATTATAATTTTTTGTTTTTTTTTACAATACACATGAGGTAAAACAGAGTATTCAAAAATTAAAGAATATTTAAATAGCAGTAATAAAGAATAATAAAATACATATTAACAGTAAGAATAGTAAACAAAAATCCCACAAAGGCATGGCCTGTTCTGTTCGTGGACAGACAAGAAATGTTTGTGAATTTTTTGCTTCTTTAATAAATAGACAGAAAGATAAAAGAAAATATTCCGTAAAAGATACGAAGGCAATTTTTTATTTTATAGTAATTAAAAAAGGAAATGAAAAATATAAAAAAACCAAAATATTCCTTATTATTTAAAAGGCAACAAAATATATCATAGAAAAAAAGAGTTAATATTTTTAGTTTCAATCCGGGATAGTGCGTGTTTTTTAAAAGAAGGAAAATTTTGAAAGCTTGGGATTAAAGAAATATTATCAGTAAAAAAGGAATTAAAAACTTTGGGCCTATAAAATATGCACGTCTCTGTGCTAGCCTCGTTTTACAATGTGGTATTTCCAGCGCACGATTCCTTCTTAGACTTGATCTATTTGAATTACTTCAGAGTTTCTTCCTGGAGTCGTTACACTATATTTCAGATGAAATTATTTAGCATGTGCGCGTGTCATCGATCACTGGACTATGAGCCTCGCAGTATTATAAGAAATTTTAGTAAATATTCGTCTACGATCACCTATTTTCTACCGGATGTATTTTATTTTTGACGATTACCAAATGACACCGACACGTAGTCTCCAGATGCGTTAGACATGTGCTCAATATGACATTAAATAAATATTGCGAAATGTACAGTTTCAATTTTGAAATAATCGTTTGTATAATTTCAAGTTTGGTGGTAATTTTCATGTTCTAGAGAGTTGGATGTCCACGTTCCAATGTTCAAGAGTGAAGACAATATGGAAGGACTGGGAGTTGTGATGCAGGCTGCGGATTTGCAACACTTCACTAATGCAGGTTAGTTAGACACTAGGCAGCGGATTCTTCATCCAGACTCCGGCATCCAGAGTGGTTCGTGTGATCACCGACTTTACCATCAGGGTCGCAGCGGACAGCGAATCTTCGGCGCCACAAAACCGAGACTCGCCAGCTGAGGGAAGGTGACCCCTACATAAAATCCCCATAGAAGGCATCGAAAGGTGAGACTGACTGGAACTCGAATCGACCTTTACTAAAGGTTTAAAAAATGTTCAACGAGTTGCCGGAAAATCTCAGAGAAGCTGAAAGCGTCTCCACTTTTCAGACAAAATGCTTTTTGTATATTAGGAATAAATAATCCGTACGTTGTGTAGATAAATTTAGGTTAGGTAAATAATTATAGTGTTATGTAAATTTTAATTAGTTTACAAACTATATATATATTCACATATAAATTATACTTCCCAGGATATCACAATGGCAAGAAAAACATTTGCCACAGTGATCGCCAATATCGGGGGACCCGACACGGCACGCAAAGAAGAAGAAGAATGACAGGTCGTGAGCCTTATAGATAAGGCTTTAGGAATGACCGCCTACCTGATTATCGTAGGCAACTGAAATGGCTCAAAATCAGACAACGGAGAGACTATCACGTGCTCTCTGATTTCTGTTTACTGTACTTCATAATCCTAATGCTCCTATATATACTTGCGTGAAAAATTTCAACACTTATCAGCTCATGGTTTACCTCTTCGTTCTTATTCTCGAAGCGCCCTCTTAATTCCCCCATCCACAATCCCTCCTCCTCTAACTCGCATAGTATCCATGCGACTCGACTGCGGAATCATTTCTCATTCACTCAACAGTTTCTTCCTCGTTTTCTGCATCCATCAACATTCGCCTCGTAAATCCTTTTAGCTGTTCTTTCGCTGTCCATTCGCTCTACATGTCCGAACCGACGCAGCACCCCTTTCTTGATTCTGTCGATAATGCGTGTCTCAGCCTTACACAGTTCGCGGATCTCGACATTTATGCACCTATCATACATCGTTTTACCACAATTTTATACTTTACTCTCATGAAACTCCTGTGGCAAACATTTGTTTGCCAAAGTAGATTTTAGTACACTGTTCAACCTGTTCTCGGCACTCACCCTCCTTTCCATCCCCAGTAAACATACTTCTGGGATACACAAATTCTTTCACCCGATTCAGAATATCTCCGTTCACACTGATCTCACATTTAGTAGTATTTTCATCCCTCTCAAAGACTATCACTTTCGATTTATCAACATTCATTAGTAAGTCGCTTTTCTCGCATTGTAAGTAACTCTAAGCAAATGCGACGCGGTCAGAGAATACGATACTTAAGCTACAGCGATACCAAATTTTAGTTTTCATGTTCAAACAAACATTCCAAAATTACAGCCCTCTAAAAAATGGTGGACCTTCACTATACGTTTTGAAACTAAAATTATATGAAGACCACATTTTATTTTATTGTTTGCTTAGAAGAAAATCATCATCATCGGCTCTACCGTCCGTTGTGAGCCTCGACTTCCTCCAACATTTGTCGCTATCTCCCTCCATCTTCAGCCAATCCCGGTGCACTCCATCCAGTCATCTACCTAGCCAATTTGGCAAAAACCTCGATATACAAATACGCATGCACAAAAAGTCCAATAAAATAATGCCCAGACTTCTATAACCTCTTCTCAATCGAGTAACACTAATTTTTAATGACCTTTGGCCCAGAGGCGAGCATGTGCGACGGTAACTTCCTGTACATCGAGACGTCGGAAACGGAGGGCGGCGCCGGTGAGGGCATCTCGCAGTACATGATCATCAAGGAGGGCCAAGAGCAGGACTTCCTGACCGCAGTGGTAATGTTTACCTATTATAAACTAAAAAAAAACACTATTTTTCAAATGTACACTTAAGTATACAAAGCAACGATTTATTGTGTTATTGCATAATGATTTGAATTCCCAAGGGTGGATCAATTAGCTAGTGACTTTTTATTTTTCGACCCTTCTGTTCGCGTTCAATCGAGGGAATAAATAAGGGGAATACATTATCGACTAATTTGTCCTCCTATTTTCTTTATTTGGAAAAAATGGACACAACTTATTACGTTGGATTCAACTTTCATGGCGGTTTTCGTAAATGTTGTTCTTGTTTAATACCGACCCTGATAATTCTCCTTTAATATTTTACAACAAATTAGTCGGTAACGCATTCTCCTTATTTGTTTTTACCTTTATTCCCGGGATGGATTGCGAACAGACGGAGGTGTCGAAAATACTCACTATCGTCTACTTGCCATTGCGTTTTGAAGGATTCTAATCAAATAAAATAATATAACAAACACACTATCTAGTGAAGCAGAAAAATTTTCTTTCGAATGACCTTTACCATTCTGTTTTACTTTTACTCATTATTGAATTTGAAAAAAAACGTACACAACTTATGTTAACACCTAATATTTGAACGAACGTCCGGTGTTGCACTTCCACATATCTTTTGTGATAAATTAATGTTTATTTTGCTTTGTTTTACAGCAAGAGGCAACAGCCGTCAAGCAGGAGAGAGATGAGGACTTTGTGCTGAAAGATAATCAGATATAATATTATTCTATCCATAAACACAAGTTCTTTATTGATATCATGGCTGTTCAGGTGTGCGATGCGCACACACCTGGGCTATTGCGCGTTCACACTCTTTGCGGACGTTTCGAATCGCACGCGGAAACCGCAATCATATCAACCCCATGTGCATAAGTTCTCGCAATCGTTAAATATATATTTGAAACCCTTAATTTATGAATCATCTTTCAATTCGCCACCCGGAGAAGCTGTTTCACACGTGTCGAGATGTTCGGGGCCTGGTATACGCTGCACGGTTCATCTTTAGACCGAATGCGCCACCGATTACCTTCTCTCGCTGGTCCGCAGGATGTTTGCAATACTTTCCTTTCAAAGGTGTACAGCATCTCGGCCATCTTCGCTGTCAGTATTAACACCTCACTCCTCTATATGCCAACACCCTGTTTATGTCAAAAGCATTCAACCACAATTCTGGAGAAATCGGTTTTACTATTTCTAATGTGTTTTGCGTAGATCATAATATATACATTCTAGTAAAAGAATTTGAACTGCAAATGTCATTTTCATCATTCCATGTCTGCTCCTAGTCGGAGCGTTTGGTATCCACACAGAGCCTCCGTGCATCTCTATCGGCTGCCGACTCCTTTGCGTCCGCCCGAGTCAGGTTCTCGTTCCGACATTCTGATGCCTTGTAAAGTAGGCAAGCGCGGTTAAGGCTCTCGGGAGGCATCCGCAGTACATGGCCCAGCCAACCGTATCGCCTCCGCTTGACGACAGTTGTCGTCCGAGTTTGTAGCGTCCGTTCTCTTATTACCTCATTCCTCGCAAAGTCAAACCACCGCACACCCGGGATTCTTCCGAAACACCTATTCTCAAAACTCAGATTTTTTTGTCTTGGTTAAGGGTTAAGGCACACGTTTGAAATAATGAAATTGCTTTTTCCAGAATGCTTTTGACATGGTAATCTTAGTTTTTCTTTGGACGCTACGTGATTTGAACACTGACGAGCAAAGAAAATTATGTTTCCAAAGCTACAACACAGACTAGCAGTGCTTTATAATGAGGAATTTCAGCCCTACAGGAAATTGGATACAAAAAATGTTTTCCTGCGTGCGGTAAAAGTTAGAGCATTCAATTTTACTGCAAAGTTTCTTGAAAATGTACGACAAAAATAATATAAAATATTTCAATAAAATTGTAACAAAATAATAAAACGCACTACATCGAACGACGTCACTGGTTCATATGAACCGATCAATGATATGAGAGCTGTGAAGGATATCCGGTTTACTTACCGTAAACTAACCAATCGGGAGAACTGACAGAGAAGAACCTCTGACGTCACACGCGGAGTTTTTTCAGAAACACAAATCTTGAAAAAAATGTACTTAAAATATAAAAAAATTCTCTACATATTTCATCCATTTGATTGTATCTAACAAATACAACGATATATCTGTGCCGCTTTTTACAGTACCAGTTCAAATGGAGCACAATCACACATGACGACATTTCTGCTTAGCGTCACGTCTGATCGCGATATAAAATCAGTTGGAGAATGACGGCGCGGAAGACAACCACCCGCGAATTTCAATGCCATTTTCTTTGCGCTAGTAACGTGTCTTTTTAATACGTCATTGTTCATGGGGTATATCGCAACATATTTCCTAGAAGACATCACACCTTTTATAATAAACGTATTGTTATTTTTTATATTTATTGTGTATTCATAATATAAAAAACTATGACAGTGGTAATTTAAAAATATGTGTGTATATAATGATCGTAAGTTGTAGATTTGTATCCTGTTTAAATTTTAATGGATTGTTATTACTAAATTATATTGTTGGCTCAAATTCTTTCCCTTTTTTTCCCTTTCAAATTCCTCGCCTGATCCCCATATCTTCTGCATTCTCTTCACCATTATTTAAAATGTTATTATAAAGTATTTTGAAATAAAAGGCTTTTTGTAATAATAATAATACGAATATAGTTTTATTCCACTTTTATTTATATTATTTACCAGTGATCGGGTTTCATCGTGACCGACATCGTCAGACTGGTGGGAGACAATTGCAAGTACAATATACAAGTGCAAGCGGGGGTTATAAATCTTGATTTTATATAATATTGTTGAATTGTATATATATATATAGCTGTAATTTATTGATGTTTAGAAGTGATTCAATGAATCCTACGTAAAGAATATACTAAACTAAACGAAACATATAAACGGGAAATTTGATACAAAAATGTTTTCTTGCAAAATTAGAACATTTATTCTCTCCAAAATGTATGAAAAAATTAATACAAAATAATTACGTCACTAGTTCTTCCGAATCAACCAATGTTGTGATTTTCTTTTTTTGTGAAGCCAACTCACCAATCAGCGGATCTCACCGTGGCATCACAGGCGCAGATAATACAATACGTAAAAATAAATTGTTGCGGAATTTTGAACTTCAGACTTCTGAATCGTGTTTATGCGACACTACCGCGGGACTAAGGATATTTACAAACAGTTCATTTGGTACAACAACTAAACATAAATTAACAAATTACAACAGGGGTGGAGAATACCTTAAATAAGGGAATATGGAAGTCTAGGCATTTACAGGGCTTATGATCTGTCTTTGGCTGGTTTAAGTGGCCACTTTATATACTGTGTAACATTCACCATTTTGCCTATGTTTGAACATCCATATTTCTTCAATTCTTCTATTTGTTGATTTTAGTGAAGTTAAAGAATCAACAAATGGAAGAATTTAAGAAATATGGATGTTAAAACATAGGCAAAATGGTTAATGTTACACAGTGTGTAAAGTGAAGACAGGTCATAGGCCCTGTAAATGCCTAGACTTCCATATTCCCTAATTTAAGGTATTCTCCATCCCTGTTGTAATTTGTTAATCATAATGACTCCCAAGGGGGTGAAATCCAGTCTTTTGTCTACAAACATTTGGACAAACTCAAATATTGTAATAAACATAAATTCGCTAAATAGTAAATAATAATTTTATTACAATTAAATTCATTCTACCGGAACAAATTGAAGTAGACATTTGATTTTCCTTAATAATGCTTCCAGGAAGGACTTCTGTACAGTGGGCTTGTCCTGCAAAAAGAAAAAAGAGCATTGGGCAAAAATTGCTTAAAACAAACATATCATCACGCTCATGGATCAACGACACCTGTGATTTTCTATAACTTTACACAAATGATTTAAATATTTTTTTCATAAGTACAAAAGTGTATAATTTGATACTTGGGTTAGTTATATATACAATATATTCTGTATTTTTCAAACCTGGAATATAAAAAAGTCTTTGTATACCCTTTTCTAGATCAAATATAAAATAATGTCAATGTTGTATTTTCCGCACATCCGTCGTCGTTCTACGATTACGACGATGTCAATAAAACATTCATAAGTAATTTCCTCTACATTCATACATCTCGTCCACGTACGGGCTTAAGTTGCAGTAATTACCCCGCAATATTACCATACCATATCACCGTCGATATTATATTGGGTACACTTTTGGTAAGAAAAAAATAAAAACATTTCGCTGTACGAATAGGCAGAGAGGACAGAATACAAGATCAGTCTGTCTCTGAATACAGACCCCGCCTCCTCTACATTCATACATCTTCTCATGCACACACGCACAGATTATTCCGATTTCTCACTTCTCAGGTTTCACGGTTTTGGCTTCGGCTCTTGCCAACATTCCGTAATCTTTTCAGTCATTCTTTCGCTCCGCATGTCCCAAACCAACACAGAATTCCTTTCTTGATTTTGTCAATGAGTTTAAATAAAGATAGAAACTAAAAATAAGATAAGATTTAAACAGATGCGAAGGTTTTCACGGTCACTGTTATCAATTTGTTTCTTTTTTGGGTGATACCGTGATGATGTGTTGGATTTGTTCCGATGTTTCGGTTATTCGTTTAAATCGCAAGCAACAAATATGAACAAGGAAGAAGATATTATCGGAGGAACTGCAAACCTACCATATTTACAGAATGTTACGGACAGGATAGCCAAAGTCCCGAAGAAACAAAATATTGTAACAACGTATGGGACTGTGGGAAAAATAAAGAACCATTTATTAAATCTAAAAGAAAAGAATCCCCCGGAAACGGAAGCTGTTTATAAACTAAGTTGCCGAGGATGTGATGAAAGTGTACATAGGACAAACAGGGCACACGGCAAAGAAAGTATTGACGAACACAAAAGAGCGTGTAAACTTGGGCACCCTGACAAATCCACTTTACATACACCGGACATTTTTTCGCCTTCAAACCAAAATTTTTACATAAACCCAGTAATTACAGTGCACGAATAATAAAAGAGACAATTGAAATACACAGACACCCAAATAACATAAACAAAGACGTGGGCTTAAATTAATCTCAACATGGTTCCCAGCACTACATACCACAAAAACAAATGTGCCCACTGCTGACTGCGACACTGTACAATTTACCAGTACTTAAACAAATACTTTTTTCTACAAAACACGCAGTTTACCCTGGAGATGGCTCCTGCAATGGTAGCCGAAACGTCGAAACAACAAATCCAACACACACAGTATCACCCGAAAAAGAAACATATTAAGATAAGATTTATAAAAAAACTGCATCGGTGGAGGAATGTAATGTTATCACTCACTGCCGAGGTCTGGACCAGCTGGAGGCAGAAGGTGTCGTTGAACACGGACACCAGTCCGTGCTTGAGGTCGGATATATCCTGCACCGAGGATAGGAAACCGGCTTCCGCCGGAGATATGACAGCGGCTGGAATTAATAATTGTATATATAATTGAAGGATTAAAGTAGAGTTAAGTATGATCTCTTAAGCTAGGGTTTTCTAAGAAAGCTGTGCCGTTATCTAATAGACGCACATGTTTGGCAATAGAGAAATAATCACATACTACGAATACCAATAAAAATATATGAAATGGATATTGTTTAGAAATGTTGTCATATATAACTTTAAAAAAGACAATATAAAAAAATATGTCACTAGAAAAATGAGACATGTTTGGCATTGGTAATTGTGACATCAAAATTCGTGACGATGTTCTAAAAAAATTAAAAATAATTTGTGCAAAGGGCGTGGCCAATGCGAATATTTTTTGTGCTAAAAGTGGGAAAAGTTTATTTTTTTACTCGACAGTATTTTATAGAACCTTATTACATTAAAATACTATTCTACAGAATTTAATAGCTTCTTAAAAAAATATCAAGCTCTTCTGTAAGATTTGCAAAATGCAGATTCGATAGTATATCTAGGGACCGTCAATATCTGGCTGGGCCCCGATTGCAATGGGAAGTTAATAGAGTTATCTTCGACTGTCTCTAAAGAAAAACCGATATTGGGTATATTTGCATGAACATTTAAAGTATCTTCGTCGGTAACAAAAATTGTATGCATATTCTGCTTACATACAGAAAACTTAATTATACTTAGTAGATAAAATTGAAGATAAATGTTAACTTCCTATTGTAATCGGGGCCCTGGTCGTTAAATACATTTTTATTTTATATGCTTACATTTGTTCGATGTTCCATTGGACGCGAATGGAGTTCCATTAACTGGGACAGCCCGCAGCATATAGAAGTCTAAATGTGCCCAGATAAGGTACAGACAATTATCCACTACGAATCTGGTGTGCTCCATTTCGATCTTCTTGTCTCTGACTCGAGCCGTGAGCTTCTCGCAGGCGACCAGCTTACTCTCATTGATTGAACCCTCCATCACGTCTCTCGGGAGCAACTCTTCAAGCTCGACGGTGCTCATGTCCGGAACGCACACGAGCTTTCGCACGAGCAGTTCCAAAGTGAGTTTTTCCCGGTTGAAGTGCATCACGGAGTTGACGAGTTGTTGGATCAACAGACCGAGATGCGGCGACGTCTCCGACGACTGGTTGGCCCACTGACCTCTGCGGTCGAGCCCTTCCGAGCTCAGGACGGGTCGGAACACGGCGCCGATGCTGCCGTGGTCGACGCCGTGATTTGCGGTTATTTTCCGCGCGTAACACATTAAATTGCTCATGATTTTAAAGTACACGGCGACGCGATTGATTCCGCTTTCCGGGTTGCTGTCGCCGTCGATTAAATTGAGAATTTTTTTCGAGTTTTCGGTCATTTCTCGCAGCAAGCCGTCGGAGAGAGTGAATCGAGGGAATAATGCTAGCATCAATTTCTGGATGCGGTAAACCGAAACGACGCTTTCTTGTAACACAGTTTCGGATTCTACAGATCCGAATATTTCTTGGTTGGACGAGCGAGCGATCACGCAGGTCAGCGATTCTAGTTCGAGGAGCAAACCGACGGAGACCATAGGGCCGCCGGCTCTTAGGATCGATTCTACCGTCTCCGAGTGGCTGAGGAGGAAGTGGGTGATTTGCAAGAGACAGCTGTGGTTCTCCGATCCTAGCGTGGTGATGAGGGCATCGCACAAGGCGAGGGCCGGAGTCAGTATCTGTCTGTAGCGGCTGGCCACCGAAGGGATGAAGTCTCGGGTGGAGTGTTGGCTGCCCTGTATGTCGGGGTGGCAGTCCAGGACCTGCATGTTGGCGAGACAGGACAGCACTCCCTGCTGCAGGAGGAGTTCCGCGCCGGTGCGGGAGGAAGCGATCTTGTTGAGTAAGCACATTTTAGACTCGTAGACGAATAAAGCCTTCATTGTCTTCGGAACAATCTCCAAAACCTAAAAAAAATTGCATCAACTTGAAAATTACATTGAAATGTTACTACATACGAAATTAATAGTAAAAAAAAAATTTTTGACCTTTACAATAATATGTTTTTGCCCCATGTTGCATTTCTAAGCATTAAATTTTTTAATTTTTTAAACATTTTCCACTAAAACTCCATTTAAAGAGATCCCTAAGCGTTGTAATAAACAATCAAGAAATACTAAAAAGGGTCATTCTCATGATTTATTTTTTTTATTAGCTAATAAATTAATATAAAATATTACAAGACAATTGGTACTATTTTTACTAAAATCTGTAGATAAATAGATATACAAGGGACTGAACTCTAGTCACCTCAATAAAAGTGAAAATCGAGCAATCATTGACGTCATCAAGTGTGACATCACCCAAAATGTATCTGGTTTATAAACCTCTATTACTATGGGTCGTCTAAGTACGACGTCCGAGACATGTCACTTATCTAACACTATCATAAGCACATCACTGTGTGGTAAATTGTCCTCGTACAAAGCCACCGTCTGTCGTGATTAATTGAAATCTATTTATTTATTAATGGATATTGTCCATTTGTACAATTTATAGGGTTTAAATATTAAAATAAAAGAAGAGTTAAACACATTTTTTTTTAAAAAGAGAAGAAGTACTGACAAACATAAGGGACATCGAGACCAGATCTTGGACTATTTATTTAGTGTTCATTTAAATCGCTGTAAACTTGAATCAAAAAAGTCCAGATCTTGTCTCGAGTTAACACTAGACAAAGACGGGTCATTGGAGAATTAAGGCCATAGTTTGTTCTATGCTGATATATGAACAGTACTTAATAGTTTCTCAATCTACGAGTCGGAATATGGAATTTTACTTGTCGCAGTAATGATGGAACATCGATTATACCATTTAGTATGCCGAACATATATATGGAATCAATATTAGTTCTACGTTTTTGTAGATTAGAAATATTGAACATTGACTCTATATCAGCATAAGAATAACTACTTCTCTCTAATCCAAGCATCCACGCTACTTTTCAAAGCGAGCGATGTTGGACTGATTCAATGTGATTTATGCGATTCACATAGAATAAAGACCGGACCAATATTCTAGAATATATATTATGGAGGCATGAATATCTAAAATTAGAAGAGGGTGAACAGTTGCGCAATAAAGAGTTTTGATTGCACGGACATTAGTAAAATCAGTTTAAAGAGGTTAAAAAATAGTCCAAAAACGAGAGGAAAAACTCTTGATCGATCATGTTGAGTCTTCATCTGTTTTTTAAGTTTGCCAAAAGTGTTAAAAAATGATTTTTTATTTTCAAATCAATTATAATTTTTTTTTAACTGTTTAAAATGTATATTTTTAAATAATAACGAATAAAAATGAGAAAAGGTAAGGCAATGATATGATGTGATCTTACTAAAAACATGCGCAGATTGGTTTCAATGCTTTAAAAATAATGATTTTGATGTTGAAGCTAAAGAACGCTATGGTGCACTGAAAAAATTGCAGACGAAGAATTGGAAGCATTATTCGATGAAGACCCGTGTCAGACGCACAACGAACTTGCAGAATCATCGATTCGATGAATTATCATTGAGTTGATCACACAACGGTTGCCGAACGTTTAAAAGCATTAGGAATGATTCAAAAGCAAGGAAATTGGGTGCCATATAAATTGAAACCGAGAGACGTTGAACAAAAACCGCTAGAACTTCAACAATGATTCAAGTATGTCCAAATGCTTGTAGACAGGTTGGATTTCCTCCCTACGGGGTAATTTAGATCTAACTTTGGCATAATGGAAATAAACATAGGTGCAGAATGGTGAATGTTAGATGGTGAGTATAATAATAGGCCCTGTAAATGGCTAGACTTCCATATTCCCTTTCTCAATATGTTTTCCCTCTCTGTTGCAATTTACAGCTAGAACTTAAATCCCGGATATACTGAATATTTATTTTTTAAATGGCAACCTTTATTTTGGAAACAGGCGTTGAATGAAGAGACTCACTTGTTTAAGAGCGGCGTCATCTTTGAGTAGCGAATCAATTAGATTTCTCAGGTGGCCGGCGGCTTGGAGGGCGGCCGGCCAAGGTCGACTCTGCTCCAAAGCCACAAGTTCCTCCAGACAAGCCAGGGCGGTGATCCTGCAAACCTCGTGCCCCCCGCCCGTGGCGTCCGAGCTGATGCACTCCCGCAACGCGTCGCCGCACTCGTCCACGGCCTCCAGGATGGCGAGCCTGACGGGCAACACGTCGTCGTTGGCGGTTCTGCCCTTCGCCATCGTCGAGTCTAATCGGCTCACGTACGTCGCGTCTGCGTCGAACTTCGGGTCTTCGTTGACGGGATATTTTCCGTTTGCGATTCGCATGAAGTTGAGCAGGGCCCCGTACAGATTGACGCGCATTTTCTGCGATGTCGAACCGGAAACGATCATCCAGTTCAGGATGCGTTGGAGTATGAACTTGAGGTTGAGGGTGTTGTGGGGGCCGACCGCCGATTGGATAAACGAGGTTTCGGTCGCGTTCGGGTTTAGCGAGGATTGGCGGCGTTCAGCGATGAAAGTTTGACGCAGGCTGACCAGTAGTATGAGCACCTGGAAGATATAACGATTTATTTGGAATTTGTGAATTATTTGCGATAAAAATAAAAACAGATGCACATTGAAAAATAAAAAGTGATAGTTCAACCCCTTAATGGTCATTGATAATACATTTTACCACTCGCTATAAGGATCATCTTTCATACAAAAAATCTTTATTTCACAGCAATCTCTGGCAGTGGCGAGCGGTGTTTTATTTTACAGGTAATCTACAAAAAATGTTCATTTATTTATTTATTCATATTTTTCTCTTACATACTATAATTAATAATAAAAATAATGTGACCTCGCTGGGGTTACCCGTGTCGAGGACACTTAACAATATACAGTTTTGAAATGTTTTTACATTTGAGAATAAACAAAGAAGAATAACTTAATAAACAGATATAATTAACAAATATTCACAGTTTTAAAAACTAGGTATATATGTACATCTATATTGTTTATATTACAAACCGCACAACGAAAATAACAAAAACCTAACATAAGCTCTACACTTGTGGAGCAGTGGATTCAATATTGGTTTGGGCGAATGAGACAATCCATTTTACTTCTACCTAGCTCCACTATCCATTTTTTATAGCCTTTTTAAACATTAACTTGTACCTTCATGCATATAATATCTCGGAAATTTTAGTTTGCAGTTTTCTCCATACATTTATTCACTTTTATAACGGGCTTCTTCACGGACATACCGAACAAAAATATTATCAACAGTTGAGCGAAAACTATTTAATTGTTTAAAAACATCATTTTTGGAATAACAACCCAAGTAATAAAATCCAAATGGGGGACTAACTTATTACCGACGCCGCTGGGCATTGGGATAGGTTAATGTTTATGATAGTACTCCGTTAGTGTCCAAGTACCTAATTGGAATTTCACCGACAGCATTGACAGAGTATCACACATATAATTGAAATTGCGTGTAAAAAATCCAAGCTTTGTGAACTCAGTAGGCGCAGGCTCGGCACCTCATTACAATTTACAACTTCTTTTGTAGTTTAAGAATGACATCCTTGTTTCGGGGGTTTTTACAATGTTTTTTTTTAAATGTTCCATAGAACCATAAGACCATAGTCAATGCATAGTAAACATTACGAGTGGGTGATGCAGATAAGTTAAAACCTAACCCTTGAATTGTAAACAAGACTACTAACAAGCGGAAGTGTTTCTAACAAAAAATCATTTAAAAAAAATCTATTATGATCTCAAAATAGAGTAAATCTTTAATTTCTCGGATTAGCATCCCTTCCGCAAACACTACCCCTCCCTGATAATTTTTTTTGCGATAAAAACGTCGGCCAACAAAGCAATACGCACCAGATGCGGACAAGGGAAGCAGCTTGTCCGAGAACTTAAGGACTTACTACATTTTTAAATTTTAAAAAAAAACGAATTTTTGGAAAAAAATTATTAGGATTTTTTTAAAGCTTGCCATGAGGAATATTCCTCTGAAGTTCCGCAGTCAGGCCCTAAAAAACCGTGTATACAAATATTTAATAACATTTAGTAAAATAATTGTTATTTTGGCTTAGATCGAAGTCTATTATCGAATACACCATACTTCCTCGCGGAGACCGTGGCCGTACTTCTCGGGATGTGAGAGTGCTTACCGTCCCGCTGGCGGTGTCGGCGAGCGCGGGCGGCGGCGCGGGCTGCAGCGCGGCGAGCAGCGCGCGCAGCAGCGGCGCGGGCGCGTGCGCGGCGCGCCGGCACACGCACAGCGACTCGGCCGCGCAGCACCACGCCTCGCCGAGGCGCGACACGGCCGCGGACGCGCGCTGCTGCTGGTTCAGCGCCACGGCGTGGGACAGCGCCTGGAGACGAAAAAAATCATTCTCGGGTTGACGAGTGGGAAACTCTCAGAGGCATATCATAAGTGGTGACCGGTGTTTACGGCACTCTAGTGAGTCGAGGAGTCCGATGTCTCTGGGTATGAACTGAACTTTTGTTTTTGTACTATATTAAAAGTAATACACAATTTTTTCTGGCGTCTTAATCAAAGTATAATAATAATAATAATCAGAAATTTTAAGCTGGAAACATGCGTCTAATAATAACAAACAAAATGGACAAGAAGCGGATAGATTCCTCGGTACCTACACTCTACACTACGCACACAGATGTGTCTAGTATCTACTATCATCTCCCAGGGAACAACCAAATGTTATTACAGTTATGTACTAGGAAAAGGACGTTAGACCCTGTAAACTGTATACTTAAAACGGGGACCCTTCGAGTTCGAGTATCGTCTATCATCTTGTTAACCTTAATAATTAGTTAAGGAATGCTATCATTGCTTACTTTTTGTGCTGTTACAAGTTTTTTGCTCGATGTATTACTATTGTGTTTTTAAAAAAAATAATTATTGTAAACTTTCTAAAATCATTCTTGTTGCTGAAATTCCAATCGTCGATGCGCTTTGTAGCTGCAAGACTTTTGTGATGTTAGCTATCATATTATATAAAACATATTATGTAAATCATATTATGTAAATGTTATAAACTATCAAATATCTAAATTTAGTAAATGGGGTCTAGAATTTCAACCGTCCTCAGTAGCTGCAAGACTTTTTGTAATCTAACTAACGACTTTTTTGGTGCAAGTCTTTATAGATTTAAAAAATCACTAAGATAGACTAAGATAATTTTATTGAGTTTGTATTTTATTTTATTAGTCCCCGTATTTATTATAAGATGTATTTACCATCGTTAGAATGGACTGCATAAGCCCGTCAAATAAATAAATAAGCCACTGACCTCCTCGACCTCTGCGTGCAGGCGCACGCGGTGCGGCGCGGCGGCGCGCAGCGGCCCGGCCAGGTGCAGCGCCAGCAGCGCGCGCAGCCCCGCCACGCTCACGCGCCCGGCCGGCCCCGCGCAGGCGCGGCGCGCGCGCGCCAGCGCCGCCGCGTCCAGCAGCCGCCACGCGGGCTCGGGCGGCGTGCGCACCGAGCGCGAGAGGCACGGCAGCAGGCGGATCAGCGCCCCGCCGCCTGGCGCCTGGAAACAAATTCGATCAGAGTCTTTTCGAGGAGTTAACGCCTAAACGGTTGACAGTACAAAGTGACATCTCAACGAGAGCGATACTTCATGTCGACAAAAGGGCACAAAGCACAATAATTTCAAGTTCATTTCAATTTTCAACAACATATTTTATTTTTTTTACTATATACAATATTTTAAGAGATTTAAGAGTCCTCACTAGGAAAACCTGTTCTGAGGAGAACTGTACAGTGTCCTTTAATAATAATAATTAATACGGTACAATTCGTAAGTACTATTAGGCAAACAAGTAGATGGAACGTATACTAAAATTGCCTGTTGTTACAGTATGTTTACTAACATATTACAACAGAGATAAAGAACATTTTAGAAAAGGTAAAATAGAAGTCTAAGCATCTATAGGGCTTATGACCTGTCATTGGCTGGTTTAAGTGGCCACTTTACACACTGTGTAACATTCATCATTCTGCCCATATTTGAACATCTAATAAATAAAAAAAACACAGCATCTAAATTGTTCCCGAGCACAAAACTAGCTTTTCCCGCTTTTTACACCGAAATGTTCAGGAGCCATTTTTCTTCATACATTCTCATACAAATATGAAAAACGTTAAAGGGGGTTTTACTATAGTTAAAAAAGAAAAATAATAAACGGAATGTGAAAAATCATTTGAAATAAAAAATTAAAATACATTTATTTCTAAATGATCTCTGAGCGAAAGTATGCGTACCTTATCTGGAGAATCCACTAGTTGTTTGGCAACAGCGGCGAAGTGCGACGTTTGCCTCTCGCACGCCGTGACGTGCATCTCGATAGCGCAAGCCTTCAGCAGCCACGCCGCCACATTCAGCTTGCCCGGGTCCTCGTCTTCCGGCAGGGCCTCGAGGGCCCCCGCGTGCCGCGCCAGGAACTCTCCGCACGCCCGTAGATACCGTAAAATCGGCCCCATCGTACTCTGCTTCGAACACAACATGTAGAGTAACTTATACGCCGCCTCCTGGAGAGCGATCGATTGAACTTCGGAATCCGACGAGATGGACGCGTCTAGAATGTCGATTATCGAATGCAGACACGTCCTGGGAAAACCCATAACGCCCGGTTGATGAAAAGCTGTCTTGCTTATATCTTTGTTGAGATCAAAGCCGAGTAAATAGTGCGAAACGTTCGGAGGAGGCCCGCTCAAACACGTCTGAATCAAGTTTACAATGGACTCTTTCGTTTGTGTGATCACCGTTTTGATTGCGTCTTCTGCGGCGATCGATTCCTCCACTTCTAAACATTCGACAAATCCGTGGCGGACATCCGTTCGTATCGTCGCATTGGACGTTAAAATGCTGATGAGGTGCTGCGATACCGACGGTTGCGATGCGACCATCGTCAACACGTTCACGGCGGAAAGTGAATGTTTTCGCAGCCACGAGTTGTAGGTTACGAACTTGGCGACATTGAGCAAGTGGTCCGGTCGGTTCGATCGAGGATTAGTTCCTAGTAACAATTTGTTCAAGCCGGTCACGAGAATCGAACATCCGGAGTTAGTCAATTCCAGCATGAAGTTGTGTTGAGTTGCGAGCGTGCGTTCCAGAAGATTCAAGCAACCGAGTGCCGAGTTTTCGAGGTGATCTTTTCCCGGGAACGGTTGGAAACTGTCCAGGAGCATGACGCTCTCGTCCAAAATGGCCAGAACCAATCTCAGAAAATCGGATTTCGTGTTCATCTGCAGCATGATGTGGAATCCGGGCGGAGGATTCACCTCGTTCGGCTGCATGGCGTGAGGAAAATCCGCCGCCATCGGTTCGTATCGGTTCAGGAACTTCTCGAAGAGAGCGAGGCACAGCGACGCGACTTGCCATCTTTCTTCGGGGTTTTTGTACGAGCGAGTCGGGAATCGTAGAAAGACTGAATTGATTATAAACGTGAGGTACGGATCGAATCCCGGTTTCCTCGGGCCGGCTCCGAGGGTCCGCGGTATTCCCGACGTGGATAGATCGTCGAAGAGCTGGAGCAAGGCTCTCGTGAGAGGGAACTCCTCGTTCCTGGCTTCGACTTCTTCCAGCTCCGTTTCCACTCCGCACGGGAGGAAGCTGCTGGTGGACGGGACGGTGTTTATGAGTTGGGCGGCCTCCAGAGAGTTCCAAATGTAGATGGCGGTCTCCGGGCTCAATCCCAGAGCGCCGAGAGTCAGAATGAGATCGGCCTTGAGAGGAATCGGGATGCTGCACCCGACGAGACCTGAAAAAGGAACAGTTATGTCAATCTGCTGTGAGACCAAAACATAGCATTTCTGTACTTCTGGACATATTTGAAATTTAAAAATAAATTGAAATAAAATATGAGTATAATCTTTTGATGCCTACCTTTTTCTGAACATTATTTGTATCAATACTGTATTTCAATATTTCAATTTTAATTTATTCTTTATAATTTAAATTTTTGCAACAGAGACGGAAAACATTTTTGAGAAGGCAATATGGAAGTCTAGGCATTTATAGGGCCCATGAGCTGTTATTAGCTGATTTAAGTGGCCCTAACATTCACATTTCTCTAACTCTTCCATCTGTTAACTTTTGTGAAGTAAGAGTCGAAACCCTTATCACGCGGGTGAGATTCATCTGGCTGAACCATTTCGCTCGCCAGACAACGCCTAAAAAGATTTTTTCGATTTTTATACTTCTTATACCAGTTAGTTCAATCAACAACGTTTGATTTAATTAACCAGTATATTTAGCTATTTTACAGTAATGTAAAGGATGTTTTATTCAAGTTTAATAGGGTTAGTATTAGTGGATTACCTATCAGTACAGGGACGGCCGCCCACACTGGGTGGTCGCAAACGGCCTGCCTCGCGGGCGCGTCGTGAGCCACGACCGCGCGGACCAGTTCTAGCACGGCCCGCAGAGCGGCTACCTCTTCTGTGCGAATGGCGCGCCGCACGCACGATATGCCGCTCATACTGACCCCGCTCTCCTGCCGCAGATTACTGCAAAATCACAGTTATTTATATAAATGAACTGGTCGAATATATAAATTACGCATAAAGCGGGAGGCTTCGACAGTCTCCGAACGACCCCGCTACCTCTGCGAAGCCTTGTTATTTGAATCAGATGACATTTCCGGCCAAGATACGGGAGATTTTACCTTACCATTAAGCCTTTTTCGAAACAGAGGTTTTTCTGAAGTACAGATTGACAATTCTTCGATAAACAGTGCTGATATTGATTGTTCGGAGCCTTTAACTGATGAAGACATAGTCAGAAAAGTAACGAACGAGTATGACAGCGAAAACAATAAAGAATTGGACGCATCAAAACCAGTTGCAAGGACTCCACATACTGGAGCTGTGTCTGCCTTGAATACTCGCTTTGAATGGGCGGATAAAGTCGATATCTCCGCTTTTGCGTACATTAAGGGATAAAGCGTTCTCTATGTCGCTAAATAACACACGTCAAAGAACTATATTTGAATTCTTAAAATAAGTGTGGTTATACTTTAATAATATAACATTTTGCACGATTAAAACATATTTTTAGTTGCAAAAAAGTGAGGGCATTGGAAGCAAAGATAGCAAACTCCCATTTTGATGTTTTCAAGAAAAATAACAAAAACTGCTACACTAATGCCAAAGAGAGTCTTCATGTTAGAAATGTTATTTTCACGGAACTTAAACTTTAAGATACTAATAAATTAGCTTCAATAGAAACAGGAATTCAAAAAACTTTCTTAATATTTGTATGGCACGGCCATTTAAAAAAAATTAAATCTCAATCCCGTCGTTGGTTGAATAAAATGTCTGATGGATATTGCTATGTTTGCTTAACACTATTTTCTAATCATCAGAAGTATGATTTTAAACTACATTTGCAACTCAACTCATGATTTTTATAAAAATAAAGTTGATAAACTACAGAATGACATCATAACCAAAAAAAATTTTAGAGGTTGCTATCTTTGCTTTCAATGCCCAAGTGTTTTATTTTTTTAATTTTGTTTTTACTATTCATTTTACTGGGTTTTTAACTACGTTTTTTTACTATGTTTTTCACTATGTCTAATACCTTTTTCTATGTATTGATTACTGTTTTTAAAATATACATTTTTTGACTGGCTTAGAGCGGGTAAATAACCCTAGTTAGATAGTCGAAGCAACTTTGTATGTATGGAATATGATAAGAATAATATGGAAAAATGCTTTTCAAAATATCTGCATACTATAAACCGAACGCTTCGTACATCTGAACTGGGTATTATTAATTCATGAGGTTAAAGTGTGGCAATATTAAAAAATATAATTATCCTCGATGGATAGATTTTGTTTGTCGATCCATCGGAACCGCTAAAATGATAAACAATCACGCATCGGTCGCAGCCGACCAGTGTGGCCATTGTGATTCAGTAATTGTTACAAAGGTAAAGTGACAAGTCTTACGCCGCCAATCCAGGAACAAAATCAATATTTCAAGGAATTGAATCCAGGACCTCGAGAATGGTAGGCAAACACGTCAATCACTACATAATGAAGGACCGAGGTAGTGCTTTTAATAGGCGACAGTTTACGAATAAACATTTCATTTTTATACATTTCAAAGCGTAATTTAGTCGAGCTCGTTAGCTAAAGGGCGATACATGATATCGTATAAGTTTACCTGTAGTACTTCCCCAGGGTGGAGAAGAAGTGGTGGAAGGACAGCTGGTGGGGCGCGTGCGGCGTGAGCAGCGCGTGAGCGTGGGCCGCCGCGCCCGGCCCGGCCGCCAGGGACGCCACGGCGCGCGCCCACGGGCACAGCAGGCGCCCGGGCGCCAGCTCGCCCGCCGAGCGCACGAACTTCAGCAGGGACGCGCCGCCCCTGAAAATGACAATAATTGATGATTTTAGTTTATGTGTAATTTTCTTGAAGGCTATTTTGCATTGTATTTTGGTACATTTTTCAAGCAAATACAATCTTAGAGACGTTCCGTTTTCTTTCAGGGTTAGTTTCCCATTATTTCCTTGTTTTTCCGTTTTAGTGACAGGCAGTTGACGCATGTCGAGGAAGAATAAAGTCTTTACATCAATAAGTTACGATGCATAAAGTTATTGTGCCAATACAAATATCATTTGAAGTTATAAACATTATGTGAAAAGAAGATGGTTTAAGCAGGTATCATAAAAGTGTGAAACAGTTTTGCTGCGATGTAAATGACAGTATACCATATATTTTTTTTAATTCCAATATTCAAGGGAAAAATTATTGTATGTATTATACGCTAATTATAATTTTATTTTTGTGTTTTTAAATTTAAGTACCTACATGAAATTATATAAATTTTTATTTAAAAAAAAAAAAACATAATATTGATATTTAAATTTATTTCAACAGAGAGGGAAAACATTTTTGAGAAGGGAATATGGAAGTCTAGGCATTTACAGGGCTTATGACCTGTCATTGGCTGGTTTAAGTGGCCACTTTACACACTGTGTAACATTCACCATTCTGCCCATGTTTCAACATCCACATTTCCTCAACTCTTCCATCTGCTGACTTTTGTGAAGTAAAAGAGCTGAAACCTTTATCACGTGTGATTGAAAAACATGAAATGTTTTAATGAAATCATAGAAAATAGGTAAAACTCGCCAATTATGCCAGTTTTCACAATTTTTCTGTCAGTATATTTACACTATGTTCTAGTAGGTACTTCTTTAATGTTATTTTTATGTAATTCCATACATTTTTCATTTTCTCACTTTTGTATACCTCAATTTTACTCTTTTTTTTATTGCTCCCTTGAAAAATGTAGAAAAGGGGTTTTACCATAATTATATTTTAATTACATAATTCTATCTATAGTGTATTCTTTAAGGGAAATGCCTTAGGAAATTATTGTTTATATCTAATTTTAATTTTTTAAATTTGTATATATATTTTATTTAAAATGGCAAAATTCTATTTTTCATCAGACTGCAGCCTTAACTCGCTGAGTCTTAAGTGAAACACGGTAATATACTTTGTTTTATACCTGAATCCCGAAGAACCGGGATGGTCTCCCATGGTCCAGTACTGCAGTTTCAAGTTGAGGGGATCCTTGGAGTACAGGCGCGCTACACCCAAGAGGAGGGCTTCGAAGTGCCTCGGAAGGGTGTGCGGAGCTTCCAGACCTTCTGCCGCATACTGCTGCGCCGTTCTGGCTGCCTCGTCGGCTCTACGCGAGAACAAGGTCCACTTTAACAAACTGCCATTAAGATATCCATCGTTACTATTTGTAACTATTCATAAACATAGAAACTTAAGATCCTTCGTTGTGCCCCTCACCGCAGTATAGTCACCAAATACAGTGTTAGCTCCGAATTGGGACCGCGGCCACACCCACCCACTACCCGCCCCAAAATGGTGAATAAAGTCAAGGTAAATAAAAAAATGTGTAAATTGTTGTCTCAAACTAAATTCAAAGTAGGTTCAGTGTAATTGACCATTTTGTTTAAGCGTCTAATTTTGACATTTAACTAAATTGTGACATGGGGTTGACGCATGAAGAATAAAGTCTTTACATCAGTAAATAATTATGATGCAGAAAGTTTAAAAATTTGGTAAAAGAAATATTATTTGAAGTTATAAACATAATTTGGAAAGAGGATCGTTTAAACAGTTGTCATAAAAGTGTGAAACAGTTTTGCCGCGATGTAAATGACAATTGAAATTCTGTGGTGCCATACTAAAAAAAGTGATACCATGCAAATAAAATTTTCCAATATTTAGGGAAAAATCTTTGTATGCATTTTATGCAAATTCAAATTTTTATTTGGTGTTTTTAAGGTTAAGCACTGACATAAAATTATTTAAACATGTTTTTTCTTTAATTCAATAAAAAAAAAAACACAATGTGGTATTGATTGAAAAAATACAAAATACTTTTTATGAAATCCTAGGTAAATAAATAAATGAATAATCCCCAGTTTTTACAATTTTTTTGCAGTTTTTTATTTCCTCACTTTAGCGTTTTCCTCGTTTTTTTTTGTTGCTCCCTTGAAAAACGTATAACAGACAAACAAAATGTATCTGAAAGAAAAATTTACCAATGGAATTTACAAGAAAGACACGAAGGAATTGTGTCGTATCCACGAAACTTACAAAAACACAAAAATTGTTTTTTTCTGGCTCTCCAAACTTTCAAATTGTGATAGTGACTTTTATCTGAACGGCGACGATATGTATGCAGTTATTTAGCAACAACTTTTAAATTTCTTAACTCTGAGCCGCCTTAAATCTATGACAATAACGACTAGTGCACCGTATTCTTACTTCAAACGGAGATCCATCAGCTTGGAGTGCATGAGGATGATGAAGTCTGTATAGAGCGTATGCATTCTCTTCGTGTAGATCTCTTCCTTGTATATGGTGGGGCTGAGCAGAAACACTTCTTGCAAATATTCAAACACCTGAGAAATAAAAATTAAAAATTAAAAAAAATATTTAAAAGAGCCGTTTCCGCACCTGATGATGCCGCATTGGCACTATGAGAAAGTTCGGTGGTTTGATTGTTTTTTACAGCATTGATAAAGTATGACACATGTGGTTGAAATTGCGTGTAACAAATCCAAGCTTTGTGAACTCAGTAAGCGCAGGCTCGGCACCTCATTACAATTTACAACTTCTTTTGTAGTTTAGGAATGACATCCTTGTTTCGGGGATTTTTACAATGTTTTTTAATTAATGTTCTATGGCCAATGCATAATGAACATTACAAGTGGGTGATGTACGATAATTTAAAACCTTATTTATTAATGTTCTATGGTCAATTCATAATGAACATTACAAGTGGGCGATGTACGATAAGTTAAAACCTTATTTATTAATGTTATATGGTCAATGCATAATGAACATTACAAGTGGGCGATGTACGATAAGTTAAAACCTTATTTATTCATGTTCTTTGGTCAATGCATAATGAACATTACAAGTGGGCGATGTACGATAAGTTAAAACCTTATGTATTAAGGCTGTAGTCTGGTAAAACAAACGCAAAATTAGGAAATCATACGATTTTGCCATTTTAAAACGAATGTTTGTCAAAAATCGCGCAATAAAAAAAATTAAAAATTATGTATGAGATAAAAACAATACTTTTTATAGGTATTTCTATCAAAAAATGTACCAAAGTTTCATATAACTAAAATATAATTACTTTTAGACCGGCAGATTACGCCATTTCAAATTTAGACTAAGCTTATTAATCTGGGATCTCAATAAAGACTAAGTATTGAACTGATTTTTCTTTAAATGATTTAAAGATAATAAATTTAAAAAGGAGATGGCCGCGGCAGAATTTTATTTTTTTGTTTTTGAAAAGAAATATAAGCATTTTAAAGCACATAAATTTTTGTAAAATTTTCCTTTATTTCTACGTAAATTATGCAATCAGTAATACCATAAAAAATTTAAAAATATTGAAATAGTTTAGTTAAATCCTTTTTTTATAGAACTGTATTTTTTTAAAATTTATTTTTTTATTTATATATAATTACTTTCAGACCGGCAGATTACGCAATTTCAAAATTTAGACTAAGCTTATTAATCTGGGATCTCAATAAAGACTAAGTATTGAACTTAAATTTTTAATAATGATTTGAAGATAATAAATTTAAAAAGGAGATGGCCGCGGCAGAATCTTATTTTTTTGTTTTTGAAAAGAAATATAAGCATTTTAAATCACATAAATTTTTCCTTTATTTCTACGTAAAATTATGCAATCAGTAATACCATAAAAAATTTTAAAATATTGAAATAGTTTAGTTAAAACCTTTTTTTATAGAACTGTATTTTTTTATTTTTTTTCAATACGATAATTCTAGTTGTAATATTCAATTTTAAACAATGTCTTATTTGGGTTTTTATTACATTCAGATCGGCCCTCAGAGCGGCCGCAGACGGACGTGTTTTCTATGCTCAAAATTTTAATGCCTTTTTCAAAACAAAATTTAGTTCGAAACATATATTTTTTGTGTTCCTTCTAACACAATTTAAACCAGGATCAAAACCAAGTTATTTTTTGAATGAATAGTTTGTTCGAATTTGATAAATCATTCAAAAATGTAATTTCACGTCATATTCAAATAACAATTAACGGCGTCATTTTACTCGTACACAAAAACGGTCAAATTGCACATTTATCTAGGACATACCAGCACTCGGTAGGTACTATGTACAAAGTGTACACTAAACAGCCATATAATTATTACAATGTCGCGAACGCAGCCAACTTCATTGTGATGGTTTGACGTTTTGCTTAGCCGGCCGCTCAGACTAATAATATTTTCTATCAATCAGAATTACTTTATTATAGAAATCAAAGACGAGTGATACTTTAATCCATAAATTTGGAATATTTAGTGACCGATTTTATCATAACAATGCTGAAAAAACCAACGAAAAAACCAAACGAAAACTAAATCAATCCCAATTTCCAAAGGAGAAATGCAATGTAAGTTGGATTTGATTAATTTATTAGTATTAAAATTTAGAATACAAAGGACAGACATTTGATTTACATAAATCATTGTATCACCATTACAAATAAATGTAACAGTTTATTATTTGCTTATTTTAGGATTCAAAAAAGCTCAAATTAACTAAGGCCTGTGGAGAATACACTGTAAGTTATTGTCTTATTTACTTAGATAAATAAAATTCCTACAACATTTTACAAAACAATAATAAATGTACAAATAAGTTTGAATTTGGTAATGTATCCCTAAATAAAACACGTTTATTGGATTTTTATTTTACTTTATTTGTTTAAAAAGACCAGAGTTTATATTGTGACGCATTCCGTCGTTTGAAAATGTCCTAACAAGACGAAACGCGTCACAGTATACGCTCTTATATATTTAAAAAAATAAAGTACAATAATTAATTAAGTAATAAAGTACAAAGAATTCTACCAATTGTCTGCATTCACAATAAAAAAGTACAAATAATAATTATTATAACCCTTATTTTCTAAATATTGACTATCAATAAGTAGGGTTATATTTGCCTTTTGGGTAATATGCAAATTGAAATGTTTTAGGGTGTTCCAGCGAAATATCTTTCAACTGATATTCTAGAAGATGACGGTTGTCAGGTTAGTATTCATATCGAAGTAGGAATATTTTAAGTATTTACATTAAAATAGCTAATGAGATCTAAATTGGATTATGATTATTAATTAATCTGTATTATTTCAGGCGCAACAGCTAGTTCCAGAACTGCTAGCACAGCCATTACACCCCTTTAAGTTGGAAGGCAGGAGAGTTGTGGACATCTAGGAATTTTTCACTAAAATCCAGGAAATATTTTCTCATTCTTCCATGTTTGATTGCAAAGGAACGAATATGGTGATTGTGGATGAAAAGTTGCATGGCTTTAATTCCATATTAAATTTAAAATGTAATATGTGTGGATTATGTTTTTCTGTAAATTGTTGCAAGGACAGATCGAATGAAATGAGTTTAAATGAATCGTTTGTGTCTGGAATATCGAGTATCGGTTCTGGATATAGTGGTTTGCAAGAGTTGACTGCTGCTGTTGGAATTCCTTGCATGAGTAAATGGAAGTATTTGAAGATCAATAAGAAAGTGTGTGAATGGTGGGATACTGCGAAACTAAAAGTTATGGAGGAGGCAACGAAAGAAGAGGGACAACTGGCTACTGCGAATGGTGAAATTGATGAAAATGGTATACCAATGATAACTGTTGTGGCTGACGGGTGTTGGTCTAAGAGATCATACAAAACCAACTACTCGTCTAACTCGGGCGCAGCTTCTATAGTAGGGTTTCGTACGGGGAAAGTTCTATATATGGGTGTTTATAATAAATACTGTGTGATTTGTGCCAGAGCAACTAATAAGAATATTGAGGCACCAAAACATGAATGTTTTAAAAATTACTCAGGATCTTCAAGTGGTATGGAATCGGCGATCATTCTGAAAGAAATTTGATAGAAAGAAGAACGGTTTTACAATCAGATAGCGGGGAATGGTTAGAAAAGTGTAGAAATTTACTCACTGCGTCATGGTTTGGTAAAGTTTGTAAAAGAAGAATAGGAATTAGTTGTTCAGGGTTAGTTAAAAGTATGCCATATAGTAAATCGCTAAGTAATATTTTTTCTATTAAATATGGTCAGGATTATGAACTGACCGCATTAAACCAATTAAGCCTTCAAGAAAATATCAAATTTCAGAAGTGTGGGCTGTTTATTGATAGTGAATATTGTTTTCTAGGCGCCACACCAGATAACATTTGTACGGATCATGGCGGTATCATTATAGAAATAAAATGTCCATCGTCTGCTTCTAATATGACTATGACTGTTGAAACCGCCATCGACAGTGGTAAAATTAAGTTTTGGAAAAGAAATAGAAACCATACCGAGTATTATGTAAATCAGAATCACGATTGGTATTACCAAGTTCAAGGACAGTTGCATATTACTAAAAAAAATATATGTCTTTTTGGAGTGTGGACCGGAGCCCAACATAAAATTAAAATCTTTTTATTTAAACTGTTTGCTTCCAGAGCTTGTTGACCCCCGAGTTACACGATCCATGCCTATCAGAGATCTCGAGGCTATCGAAAACAAAAAAGTTGCCCCCAATAAAGTCATAAATTGTTAAAAAAAGCTGTTTAACGAAAACATCCCATCAACCAGTAAAAGTTAAATTATACTCACTAGTTTCAGAAAAATATTTACCTAAATCAGCTTAGAAATTCCGCCCTCTTTCAACTATGATGGTTTTTTTTTTTTTAATTTATGTAGATGTTGCTTTTATTATTTTTTTAATTTCTGTTTCCAGATACACAACTTTGATTGAACCTGTCCCCCCTAAATCAAGACCATTGTAACATGAAATATATTCTTAGTTCTTTTTCACAATGTATTTTTCATAAAATAACTAGCGATCTATTGTTATCAAAAAAATTGGGATTCTTTACTGGTTCTTCCCAATAATATATATTTTTGAACCATTTGCACTTTAGTATTTTTTCAATAAAAATGAAATTTTCCTCCACAATTTGTTTATTTTTACTTACAAGCGGTCCCACGATCAATTCCTGGCAGGGTTAAGTAAAATATTTTTTTTATGTGTTTTTACGTTGCAATATTTAATTCTCCTTGGACTGATTGATCATCTTACCTTCATGTTATATATTATTAAATACGCTGTATTTTGTTTTCAAATGCAATGCCTTATGCACCAATAGGTGATAGGGATGATGATCTATCCAAAATTCTATTTACTTCGAAAAGGTTTAAAACACTTGTATATATTTTAAAAATATTTTACGTCACTCTCACATAGGTGTAAAAATAGAAATAAAACTATTATGTAAGTAATTTAGCATATTTATATTTTCTCAATGCATATTAAAATAATCGCTTACAGTATTTTGTCAATACAAGGTTTCCACTCTATGCACAAAACTCTTAAAATGCTTGAATTACCGTTTTAGTTTTTTTCATGTAAGATTATGTAGACATCCTTTTAGTATTTTCTGAGTGGAATACATGCTTTACTATATAGAACTTGATACACAACTCTTAGATAGGTGATTAAATGTGCTTTTATAGGTTTTTAGTGTAAAAGTTGGTAGGCACCCTTTTGACTTTATTCTTTTGCATTATTCTTTTGTCTGTTGCACCTGGAATGAAATGTATTTATAAATTTTACGTAGATTAAATGCAATGCTTACCTTAATTGATAGTTATCATGGTTTTGAACTTAAATAGTAAC
Organism: Micrasema longulum; assembly: GCF_059751315.1. Taxonomy (NCBI): domain Eukaryota; kingdom Metazoa; phylum Arthropoda; class Insecta; order Trichoptera; family Brachycentridae; genus Micrasema; species Micrasema longulum. The sequence continues at coordinate 45,788 of NW_028280481.1, read as the reverse complement.
TAAGAAAATAAAATCAATTAAAATAATATACACAATACATTCTTAACCTATAAAAATATTTTTAGGTATTTGGCCGAGTCTTTTATCATTATATGTTGTTAATTTTTTAGAATTTATCTACCATATTTTTCCAATTTTATTACGAAATACATGATCAAGTGCAAATTCAAAAAAACTTATCAGTTTAAAGGAAAAATATTATAAAATGTCATACTGTCAAAAAATGTTTTTACTTACGTAATTTGATGAGATCAAATAATTTTTCTCTTGAAAACAATATTATGAAGTGCATTATTTTTTTGGCATTCACTTTAGTGACATGGTGCATTTTCATTAAAACATAACAGTGTTATCTGTCAACTTCGAAAATACAAATATCCATAATTACCCAGAAGCCAGAAATCAACATATGTCACAGATTATCCGATAGTTGTACAATTCTACATTATCTCTGCAGTACGCTAGTCAGGAGTGCTATTTATAGATTTTACCTATTAAATAATCACGCAAAAACTCTATCTATCTCTGTCTTTCTCATTTTGTCAAACAAAGTATGAAGAGTACGTAAAAATTGACGAACATACAATGTAACAGGATATTTTTTTTGATTGCTTTGTCTTGAAGCGGTATATTTTACGCATTCGGCGGCAAACCGTACGATTCAACTTACCGACTACAGCCTTAATGTTCTATGGTCAATGCATAATGAACATTACAAGTGGGCGATGTACGATAAGTTAAAACCTTATTTATTAATGTTCTATGGTCAATGCATAATGAACATTACAAGTGGGCGATGTACGATAAGTTAAAACCTCACTCTTGAATTGTAAAAGTGACTACTAACAGAAATGTTTCAATTTGCGAAAAAGTGGCAATTATTTGTAAAATAGACATGGCGCGTAATATGTTGAAGTGTGTAAAAAGTTTTCTCTATCCTTATCACATTGTGAACAAATATGAATGTTTATTTATCTGAACAAGAAATTTAGAAAGTGGTATGTTTGTAAGCGTTTCTTATAATTTTCAATAGTGACAATTTGCAATAGCGATTGGATTAAAAAAACCTTTCTCTGGTATAACAAGTAATGCTTATAATGAGAAAATTCAGTCGTTCCCGTCTTCCTCGTAATACCCAAGTTTAACTGTAATAGCAGTTTGATAGCGGAACTTCAAAATCTAGAGATAAAATAGCCATTTCCATCGATTCAAAATAGAAATTAGTAATAGTCGCCACGATACCTTCATAGAAATGGCCATGTCAGCGGCGAGCTCGGCCGCGTCTGTCGAGCCGGTCGCCGCGGAAGCCAGCGCCCAGCCCAGCAGCGCCAGCGCCTGCGTGCCCGGGTCGGCCCAGGCGGGCGGCGCGGCGCGCCCCACACCCAACTCAGCGCCCAGCGCGCCCAGAAGCTCGGGGTCCGCCACCGCGGGCAGCGCGCGCGTCAGCTCCTCGCCGTCCTCGCGCCTGAAGAGAACATGGCATTGGGGATTTTCAAAATTACATAACTATAAAAAATTATAGTGACGATAATACTATACATTTATTTATTTATTTTATGTACGGCCTAAGCCAATGACGAACCTACCTACGGGAAAATGGAAACAAAAAATGTTTTCTTGCGCAGGGAAAAAATTAGAGCATTAAATTGTACAGCAAAGTTTTTTTTAAATATATGAAAAAAACATTTTAATAAAAACGCCCTACTTCGAATGACGTCACTGGTTCATATGAATCAACCTATGATATGAGAGCTATGGAAGATTTCCAGTCTGCTTGCTGTTTCTGGACCAATAGGAAGAACAGAACGGACGTCACACGTGGAGTTATTTCAGAATTACAAAACTTTATAAATCGTAGGGCTGATAATACGATATTTAAAAAAAAAAAAAATTTTGTCTTAGTTTAATAGTCTATTAACAAATAAAAAAATATTTTAAAAACCACTGAATTTCCTCATTACAACAGTTATACGAAGAAACATATGTACAAGAAACTGAACTGAAAGAACAGAACTATGTGGCAAAGATAAACAAAGGCAATAAAATGATGGTATACAATTAATTTAAATACAGAGTCAATATAAAAGACTACGAGCTAACCCATGCTAATCCATTTTCATCCCACTCTGTGGTAATGGCCGAGAGAGCTATGAAAAGCCGAGAGATCTATCACAAAGAATTCCAAGTCGAGTGACGAATTGACTAATCTACACATTTTGGACATTGGCGGCATAAAACCGAAAGTTGATCTTAGAAGATTTGTCGATTAATAAATAAATAGTCGATTTTTACTTCTGGTGACATGGCTGGGAACATGAAAAGAAATTTATTTTAACAGAGATGTGACTTTACTGTAGCATTAAGTATTTTGAAAATGCATATAAATACATAAAATATTTTTTCAAAATTTGCATTAGTTTGATAGTGTATTGATGAATCTTTTTTATTTTAAACACTGAATTTCCTCATTCTTTTATAACATAATATAACATAATTAGATAGAATCTGTTGCTATTGCAAGGACAATCAGTTATTATTGAATTCTGATAAATGTCTTGTCATGTCATTTACTCGAAAGAAAAAAAGTATACTATTTGACTACAAACTATCTGGGAAAATTGTCAATCGTTCAATGAAAGCGAGAGATTTGGGTGTACTGATGGATGATAAGCTTTTATTTAGAGATCACATAAATACAATAGTAGATAAGGCGTACAGACTTCTAGGGTTTATCTTACGAATCTCCAAGCCATTCTCATCACCAAATACATTCAAACTTCCATACTATACTTATGTGCGAAGTCAACTCGAATTCGCTTCATTAGTATGGTCCCCTTAATATAATGTATATATTAATCAAATTGAAAACATTCAAAAGAAATTTATAAGGAGCCTGGAATATCGTTTTGGCAACATTGAAAATGATTACGGCGCATCTTTGATCAATTTTAATATAGAATCACTACAAAAAAGGCGCCTTACATATGATTTAATTTTTCTTTTCAAAATTCTCAATAATATGGTTGATTCGCCGTATCTTTTACAAAATATTGATTTCCGTTGTCCTCTTCGCTATACTAGATAAAATTCCCTTTTTTATGTACCAACCTGTAAAAACAATTATACCTCAAATTCATTCATTAGACGTACCTGTAGAAATTATAACGGACTCAGTATTGATGTAGACATTTTTAACTGCACGTTGCATTTGTACAGAAAATTTCTTCATGGGGTCGATTATTTGGGATAGTTGCTGAATGTGCATCTTGAGTGGTTTATGCTATGTATATGTGCCGCATGTAATGTATATGTTTGTGTATGTTTTATATGTGTGTTCATGTGTGTGCGTGGATGGCTCGGAGTGTACATTCGGTATTTTTATTTATTTTAATTTATTACCTCCATGGAAAACGCAAATGTCAACAATTATACTTTTCTCGCTTAAAATTCTTATTTATTTTTTTGACACATTTAATGTTTATATTTTTTTAATTTATGAAAACTTAATTGGTCTTTTTATGTTAAAAAATTGTTGTTTTTAATACTTATTTTGTATGACTGTATGTTTTCTGAATAAAATAAAATAAAATAAAAATAATTTATGACATATAGAATCTTACTTATAAACCTGTGATAAAATTACGCCCAGGCGTAGTGGTAGAATAAGGATAGGAATTCCATTATAAGGAAGGTATTCCCATCTTTATTTTACCACTATGCCTAGTCGTAACTTTATACTAGGTTTAAAGTAAGGCCCATTATGAATTGTATATTGCAAATTGTAAGTTTGAAATAATTTTAAGTCTAGTAATTATAATAATTATATAATAACGTAATAATAGATTAATAATTATTATATAGTTATAAGGACGTCTGCTGCCGATTATTCGTCGGCAGTCCATAACTCGGGAGCGGACGGGGAATAATGATTTCGTATGAGATTAAAACAAATTATTAAATAAATTAAATACAGATAGGACTCGCTACCTGTGCATGGCCGACAGGTCCACGCTGTACAGGAAGGCCACGGTGAGCGCGAGCCCAACGCCGTCCGGGCCGCCGCCGCTGCCGAGTGCGGGTGCGCGCGCGCGCAGCGCGCCCAGCAGCGCCAGCGCGGGAGCGCGCGGCAGGCCAGCCTGCGCGGCCAGCGCGGTCAGGGCCGACCCGAGCAGCCCGCGCGCCTCGCGCAGCAGCCGCCGCACGGCGCGCCGGTGTCGCGGCCCGCCCAGCGCGCGATTGTTCTGCAGCAGCTCCATCTGCTGGCCGATGTCCCAGCCCTCGAGGACCTGAGATGTGGGCATTTTTTTTATTTCTTCGCACCTTTCTCGTTCACACCCCATCGCCGTCAGAATTGGGAAAATCAGATCGAGGGTGATGGGTAATGTTTTATGGATCACAGCTTAGGTTAGTTAGGCTCACTTTCCGGTGATGTCGATTTGATAGTTGATACAAAAAAACACACTGATAACAAAAAAAATCACGGAAAAGGAGGGTTAAAAAAATGTACAAAGTAACTCGCCTCGAGGATGTGCTGCACGAGACCGTCGGCGACCAGTCGGTCGGTGTACGCCGTGACATAGTCCACCACTGCGGGGGCCGCGTCCACAGCCCAGGCGGCGCCGCGCCGCGCCTCCAGCAGGCTGCACAGCGCCTGCGCCAACGCTTTCCGCCCGTCGTGGTACAGCAGCACGGCCACGAGCCCCCGCGGCAGGCCCGGGTGGCGCGCCAGCTGCCGCTGCGCCGCGCACAGCAGGCCCAGCGCCAGGTACTCGTTGAGCGAATACATGTCCGACACTATGAGCGCCTCGTCGACGAGCTGCGGTGGGAGTATCGTGTGGCCGCTGCCCGCGAGCGTGATGCCCTCAGTCGCGCCGCGCTTTATCTCCTCGCGGCTCTGCGGATTCTTAGGCTGAGAAAAAAAAAAATTATATTTAAAACTCTTTCTTTCTAAAACTATAAATCTCGTCCATTTTATAGGTGATGTGAGTAGATATAATATTGTTACCCTAAAAAATACACGAATGGTCAAAAATGATATTATATCGTTTTCTGTTGGAACTTCAAATAATCTATTTATTAATTTCACAGTTTTAAAACGTACAGAGGTTCTTTGGTTCGGGTCCCGACTAGCTAGGAAATTCCTGTAAGGCAGGACCTTTTTTTTTTACATGTGTAAAATTTTTACATTCGTACTGGAGGATTTTTAAAGCTGGCGCGTTCGCAATACTTATACAAACGCATTGTGTACTATCTGTGAATAAGCTCATGATATGACATCGCACAGCATACGCATTATGAAAATAATATCTGTCTCCCTCGCGCTTATGAGCGAGACATAGACAACTATCGCTTTCTTAGTTGCTAATGATATGGTAATAAAATATACACAGGATGCTTCTGCGTTCGTCCGAATTTCTTCTCCGAGATTCTTGATAGTAAAAATATAATAATATGTATTCGATGTATATATATTAAGCTATGGATTACAAACATTGGTTTATAAATTTATATTTTCATTTAAGCAAATCATGTATAGGTCAAGTATCTAGTGCTGGCGTTTTCGCAAAACTTACACAAGATGGAGTAAAAACATTGGTTTATAAATGTATATTTTCATTTCAAAAAATCATATACATAGGTCAAGTATCTAGTGCTGGCGTTTTGCAAAACTTACACAAAAACATTTTTAATGGACAGAATATTGATTTTAAAATCTTGATATTTGAAATATTAAAAAAAATCTTGATATTTGAAATATTAAAAAAAATCTCTATTGGATTAGAGCGGAAAAAAGGCACTTAAGAAAATGTCTTATATTTATTTATTTTTAAACAAGTTTTTCTTTAAAAAAATATTTTGTATTCATTATAAAAATAATAATTAATATAGTGTAAAAAAATGCACGGTACAAATAATAATGGAGAAAATATGCATACACACTTATCAGTGGCGAGCGGTGAGTTTTTAAATTGGTAAGCTATGAAAATTCTGATAAAATGTCCATAGCGGTAGTATGGCATATAAAAAACAAGTCTATTTTATATATAATAAATAATTCCTAACAAATGGCTCCAGCGGCTAATAGTTTCAGTAAAAATATTTTCTAATGTAGCCCAAACATTTGATTTAAAAAATACAATTTAAAAAAACATAATTCTAAAAAAAAAAATGGAACCCCTATGGATTCGAACCCCCGCCTACGTCATTAGAAAGCAACGACCCATCCGCGCAGCTATTTCGCGTTTTGGGCTAAGCGTCGAAAAAGTAATTAATAAACTGGATAATTCATTAGCGCACCGGTGCATCTTTGGTTAAGTCAGACTATTATAATTTGTCTTGAAAAAAAACACTATTTTTTAATAAATAATAATAATAATTAAATAATTTAAAAGTATTCCTTACCGAGTACGATAGTTCACCAAACAAAACATAAATTACGTTTTAAGAATCATTGTTTCATCGACTTTTATATCACATTATTATTCACAAAACGACATAAGTTTTACATATTATAATTCTTCATATATATTTATTCTTAACACTATACACTAGTAACGTTTTTATCATAACTCTAACTAAATTTTAAAAGTTTAATTGGATACTGAAGAATAACCTACAATATTCAACTGTCATCGTATGCACAAAAACGAATTACAATTAAAAAACAATTAGCGAATCTTTGTTTTTTAAAACCCACTAAAGGATTTATACTATATTATGGATTAAAATATCAATTCGTTTCGATTAAAATATCAAAATATTTGTTTATTTTAAAGTAAATTTACTTTCAAACCACCGAAACATAAGTATGCTAAATTACTTACGACATACAAAATATATTCGTTATCTCTTTCTTACACATAACGAGTGCGTATATTGTCACCTCCCTTAGACTGTCGTAAGTCAAATTGATGTATTTTAAAGAATACTAGCCGTTATGAAAAAGTATTGAAAGACTAAATTGCATTAATGAAAGCTGCAAGATTTTACTGTAATAGCAAGTGTAATTTTTCGAACGAGATTCTAAAGTTTTAGGTTAAAGACGTATTTGAATTAGTGTAATTTTAAAGGGAGCAGAATAATCTCGTGTAATCCAGTAGTAATAATTTTGGCCAATAGAGGCGCAACTGGTCGCTGTATGGAATTAAGGAATATGATATAAATTTAATAACCAAAGAAAAGTTATATATTTTTTGGTGATGTGTTTTTTCCTAATAATACTACAGTATTATAAAACAGGTCTGTATGCCAAGATAGAGTGTTATGGCGTTCTATCCTCTCTGCCTACCCCTACGGGGAAACGGCGTGATGGTTTGTTGTTGTTGTTGTTATTATAAAACATTACTTACGATGTCAATAAAATATGGTAAGCTGCATGTAATCGATTATAAGGAGCATTCGCCCCTGACACTTATTGATAAATAATAAAGTTAGCACATTCGGTTAAAATTTAATATAACCTTTTTTAAATCAACATCTGTAGACTTTAAACGTGTTTGCGTGAGTTTTGCGAACGCGCCAGCTTAAATTAAACAACCAGTACAGCGTGTGCGTTTTTTTTATATCTAAAAAAACTTAGCTATAATTTGCTACCGAAGTAAAAACTTTTTTTACTCTCCCGTATCTTAATATGAATGAATAATCAAGGGGAGTGGAAGTGGAAGAAGTAAGCTCTGAACTAGTGGTCGCTTAGCATTGATTGGCAAGAAATTCTGTTTTTTTTTAAGTGAGTGCAAACTGCCATAAAGTTTACGGCTCACTTCTAATATTACTATATACTAACCGGATTTTTCATTAAAGACAAAAAATTCTGTCGATGTCTTCTGAGTGCTGCTTCAAAGGGAGCGTAAGACCCGGTCGTGGGACCTCCTACATAGTGATTTACTATGGATACCAGATCTTTAAACGGTGTCCACATATCTTCACACTGCGCACCTAAAAACACGAAATAAAAAAACATTTATATTCGGATGATATTAGAAATTGAATATATTATATTTAATAAGTCTCCAAACGAAACGATGTGAGCTTTCGGATATTCGAATGCAACAATACCGAGCGATGAAATAGCACAGGTTATGGAGGACGACAGTAACCTAAAAATCGGTTTATATCTGATAGACAAAAAAAATTCTTACCGTCTATTGAATCCATGTTGGGTTTTATTTGTTAACTTAGTTATTTTTTACGAAAGTCACTATTAAATTACAAAAATACATAAAAACAAAAACGCCGCACATTAACTGTCAACATATTTCATAGCGCGTTTTGAAATTGGTGTGGTGTGTGGAAAAAATGTTAAAAAACCATGCAAAAAAAATAATATGTTTTGACATTTTTCTACTTACACAGCTTATTTAAAACGGGGTTAGATGTTCAATACTTATGGTTTATATTTATTTTTGCTTTTGCCAAGTTTTTACTATGAAATGGATATAACCGCACATTAACATTTTGAATATTATAAAAATAATCCAATTCAATTATAATGTTTTTCATTTATTGATTAAAATAATAGGTAATTACATTGAATATTTATTTAAATACCATTTACGCCAAATTGTTTGATGTTTGGTTGAAAAAATTCGTCAACTTACTCTTTTGCCATTTAAAAAGAATAAATTTCACAATTTGCATTTATATTGCTACTCGGGTTTTAATTTTTTTATTCCTTATCATACCATTTGTGAAAAGGCATTTCTAATTGTTCTAATATCTTTCACTAAATAAATTGATGAACCCTCTTGAATAATTAAATATAATACTTCTATTCGCACCCAGTCCTGCATAGGAAACAGTAGTTTTTTTTTAAAAAAAGAACTCAATTTTATTTAGAAAAACAACATAAAACATGTAAATAAATCATTTTAAAAAATAGTGGATATTACATTTAGTACATCATGCATGTATTGAATTATTTTTACAAATATTAATATAATTGTTAAAAATATTACATGCTAAAGAGAAAATACAAAATATTTTATCTGAAAAGAAAAAAAATAGCCCGGCAATAAGGTTGAGGATGAAGAAATAAAATGGAGGAGAGGAAGGGGGATTTTAAAAATATAATTGAATAATTATCAAATCGATTTATGATAAAACACGTAAATATATTTACAAGTATGTAAATAAAGTATATCAAAAAGTTTTCTTTGAAGTAATAAAATTTTGAATAAAAATATTTAAATTAAAATAAAGTAAAATAGATTTGGAGCAGCTTCGATAATTTTTTTGAATTTTTTTTTAAGCAACGGATTATAACAAAACTTAACCTGTCGTGTTGATTTAACAGGAGAATTTATTGAAATGTGATCTGACCTTGAATAAAAAATCATTGGTACTCCCATTGCAGCGTATCTAGATATTTTTTATTACACGGAAGGGAAGGGGATCAGTCTTACGCTTATGATAATTACAAAAATATTTATGAATTATAGTTCTGATAGTGTATGGAACGGAAAACGCTAGGTGTAAGTATGAAAGATAAGGTAGGAAGTTAAGAAATCAGCGCCGGACTGAAGTTGTTGATAATAATATACCACATAAGCAAATTGGAATTGCAATGAGCAGGTCATGTTGCGAAATGAGAAACAAAGAGATACGCCCCCCAAATTTTAAAGTGGAGACCATGGGATAATTAAAAAGCAATAAGATAGCTCCAGGGGTGGTATTCTGAATTTTCTCTACTCCCTAAAGTGTTTAATTTGTGGATTTAAAAAAAAGCGAAAACCCTTTTCTCCATATAATAGCCACACTGATGATTAAACGTAAAATAATGTATAAACCTGCTTTAAAAATGGAAAACAACTTATACGGTTATAAGTGTTTTGGGTAATGCCTTAGGTTGCAATAATGTTCCAAATGAAAGATTCGTAGTAGGTAGGTAATCCCGATAAAAATATATGAAATGGATTTATAATAATTAATTGTGTTTCCAAAATCAAGATGGATATTGTGGAGAAATGTTTTCATATATAACTTTAAAAAAGAAATTATAAGAAAATACGTCACTAGGAAAACGCGACATATTTGGCATTTCGTGACGTTTCGTGACGATGTTCTATAATTTTTTTAATGGTTAGGAACAAAGTTCAAAATTAACATGAATCGTGACGTATTGGGGTCGTGGCGAATGCAATGACCGTTTCTGCGGGAATTCAAAATTCAAAATTTAAAAATACTTTTTATGCTATTAATAAGTAGCAAACCAAACTTTTTTATAGACCCTCATTACTCTACTACTACTACTACTACTACTACTACCACCATCACGCCCTTTCCGCATATGGGTAGGCAGAGAGAATGGACCGACACACATGTCTATACTGGCATACATTCCTAGATTCTTCCACATTCATACATCTTGTCATACATGCCCTTCGGTTCTGTCTGCTTTTGACTGAAACATTTTTTCCTTATAACTTTAAAAATGTTTTTTTTAAATGGTGATATTTCCCTAGTGTTACCAGTGAAAGATGCCCAGCAATATTATGTTTGTAATAATTTTTTTATTTTAATTTGTAATTATTGTTTGAAATTTTAAAAAAATAAACCGAATATTATTTACGCTTACTGTACGCAATTCAAAACAAACAAGAGTTTATTGTTCAAAACGATTTTTGATTGGTCTTCATCCCTTCTGTCATTGGTCCGACATTTACCCCTTAAACAGTGCCAAAAACAGCGTAAGTTAAATTGTTCACCAAGCTATTTTCAACCTTAGGCACCAATACATAAAATACACATTTAACTGTCTATTTATCTCGCTAGTTTAGCGGTTACGTTTGCGGGGAAAGATGGCGTATGAAAATAAAATATTTGAGCAAATTTGGAAACTATGCTTCTGATTGTAAAGGTGAATTTGCATTGAACGTGGAATTAATGGTTGCGTTCGCCGCAGTAGTGTCAAAACGGCGTATGGCGGGAAAAGTGACAGATCATTTTGACTCGTGTTTTCAAGAATATACGGCTTATTTTCGTTTTATTTTGGGGTTTCAGCATTTCATTACGGAGTTTGAATGGCGTACTTTGCGCTGGTGGTTGTTAGAAAGTTGAATTGACTCGGAAAATATGTGGAAAGCAGTTCCGTAATGGTGTCCCACTCCAATACGCTTGGCATGATATGTTCTAAATGCGATTTCAAACTTACATAGCGGGAGATTCACGAACCAGAAAGAAAGGGGGAGCCGGAATGCAAACCGCCATTATTTTAGATAAAGAAAATTGTTATAATTGTAAAATACAGAGAAAGAATGAGTTGATAGACTATCAAACTAAGCAAAAAAAAATCCTTGTATGTTCCTAGCCGTATTATCAACGCTATGATTATTTGGAGTTTTGTAATTTTGAAATAATTCTCACAAGTTCTTGCCTTGCTTGAAATGTGTATTTTTAATCGAGGCAATGAGTTTAACGCGTATGTAATGCGTATTATCTGACACCCAGGCGCAATCGAACACTGAATGATATTTTCTCTCGTGTGTCTTATTTTTATAAAGTGTTGTAAAGTGTGCTTTTAAATATATTTTTATGCAATACATATGTTTATGGTGTACCTAATGACCGAATTGCTTGCCTCACAAACAGAGGGTTCCGGTTTCGACTCCTGGAAAGATAGCAAAGCATGTGATTATTTTTAATCCTAGGTATTCAGTACTGTAGGTAAATCAATTTAACATGAATTAATTTGACTAAAATAACATTACAAATAACAAATGATTCAACACGTTATATTGGGACAACACATCAAACCAGGAACCCTCGAGTAATTGTCCGATATTAATAAGGTTTTATTCTCCAATAGCAGGAGTATTTGCTTCTTAAACATAGTTTTACCGAGGTGAAAGACGTCGATTTCCAAAATTATAATATTCCGCTGCCTGACTGTTCTTCCGATCGGCATAACCAGAAGCCGGTTGGTTCTGGAAGTCAGGAAGTCAGGAAGTAAAACAGTCTGTGCTGACGTTGTCGGAGATAATAATTATTTCATTTATTTATTTATTTACTAAGATTTTTTGTTTATAATATTATTTGTACATTGGCGGGCTTATTGCCAAATGGCATTTTTTTCCAACCAACCGATAAAATAAAAGTTTTATTTTTATAATTCAAGTTACAGAACACATTCAATAGAAAATAAAAATTAAAAAGCTAAAGATATATAAAAATAGAAATAAACGTATTTGTTTATAAATTACCTTAAATCAAAACTATTACTCAACGGTAAAAAGAAAATAAGAGGGAAAAGGAAAGGAGGAGAGATTAAGGAAGATAAAGGAGGTGTTTCTTCAGACGTGATTTAAACAGAGATAATGTAGTAACATCTTTGATAGTGGATGGGAGATGATTCCACAGTCGAGCCGCATGGACACTATATGAGTTAGAGAAGAAAGAGGAATTGTGGATGGGTATTAAGAGAGTGCCTCGAGAATTAGAACGAAGAGGTAAACCATGAACTGATAGCGTTGGGAATTTTCACGCAGGTATATAGGAGCGTTAGGACTGAACAGAAGTGAGACGGAGTTCGGAACATAATAATTGATGTTCTTCAAAATGGCAGAGTTTTCGAGATAACTAATGTACAACTTACCCTACCCGACCCCAACGACTGAACTGTACGAAAGTTGAACGAAAGTTTGACATAAAGTTCCTGACGTAAATTGGGTCGATAAAAACATACAAGACAATGGCCTAACATTATAACAAATATGATACAAACATTAGAACATTGAACAAGTAAAACCAAACGCGGGACGGTCAAATATATTATACGATGGACCTAAACACTGCAATGACTTACCTGACAATTTAAAATCAACCTGAAAAAGCACATGGAGACTACACTAACCAGTAGCTCAATCACAAATAACTATCGACGTGCTTAAAAACATGCTAAGCATTTGAGCGATCACAATGAGCAATAATGAACGTGCTTAAGTTATCGCAGTCATAAGTCAACGCGTGTGTAAAGTCAACGCTCATGTCGGTTTGTTTTTGTTTTCCTAGTAAATAAATGCAGTTCATGGGCGAAAAATTGGCGTTTACTATAAAAAATAATACAATATATTGCATTTGCAAAATAGTAAGGAGTATCTAATAAAAAGAAGTGAAAAATAAATTACAATTACTATGGCGACCGCTTTTCTTGATATTCGGCTCGCCAACCGCTGGATAAATGCAATAAATAGCGTGATAAATAATAAATAAATAAATAAAAATCGCAGTTTTGGAATATTCTTCACATGTACACGGGTGAAATTAAAATATGTGATTGCGCAGCAGGATTATATAGGTACGTCGCGAAACGTACATATTTTGACATTTAATATTAGGTGTTCACGGATGTTGCATTGTGATCGCGAATACGATAAACAACCATGGGGAGAAATTGTTATCACGTCGCTTATTAGCACGTCGATAGTTACTTGTGATTGAACTAGACGTGACATAACATGACTAGAGCTTATAATATTTCTTATATTATACCCCGAGGTGTTTTTTAAAATTACTCTCTCATAAAGGCGGATGAAGAATAAAACAGAGGCTTTCACGTTTTATTTTGAAAGATTATTTTCATGATAGTTTTAGTAGATAATTAATTTTTCCGTGCGATTTCGGAAAAAATTTCTTCAGCGGATTAAAATGCACATCGGTCGAGCCGATAAGTTGTTTCTATGTATTTTAGCCAAAATAATCATATGTAAGTAGATACTGGCTAATTTTGGTTTTGTGCGGTTGCCACGCCTGACGGGACATTGTCGGTTTGGCTGCGCAGCTTGTCCCCCCCCCCCGCTCTTCTCTTGACAATTAAATTAATTTCTCCAAACTGACAATGTGAGCTGACTATGGATTATGCTGCCAACAGTATATTAAATATGTACTGGGATCAGAGATCAACCTGGTGTTGAGTCCTCTTCCTTATCGGTGATCAGCTCGCGCTATCGGGGAGATTGATGATCCGGAACACTGCAGGCACACAATTTCATCTGGAGGCGGCGAATTGATGAAGTTATAATAACTTTCACGGTGAATAGCGAAAATACTTTTCAACAATACGAAATGCGTGCGGGCATAACTCTTCAAAAAAGCGAAAAGAGAGCGCGCGGGCCAAAAATATTAATTATATTGTCAACGACATTCCTCATTTGTGAAAATAACATGTTATGCGTGAGAATTAGCCTTATCTTAATAATAAAAACTATTAAACTTTCATTATTGAGCAAGTTCATCAATATAAATATTTAGGATGCAGGCTGAATGATAAATGCGATCACTCGCGAGAGATCAAAGTCAGAATAGAGGTGGCGCGAGACTGCTTTTTCAGGATGCGTGGCCTTCTTTGCAGTAGAGACTTTAATTTAGACCTCCGAATGCGCATTACTCGATGTTACGTCTTCTCAGTACTTTTTTACGGTGTCGAAACGTGGACACTCACCCAAAAAACTTCACAAAAGATCGAAGCCTTTGAAATGTGGTGCTACAGGAGGATATTTAAAATCTCCCGGGTGGATAGAGTCCGAAACGATGATGTTCTCCGACGGATGGAAAAAGATAAAGAGGTACTGAAGACCATAAAGAAAAGAAAACTCGAGTACTTTGAGCATGTGATGAGAGGCGAAAAATATAAAGTTTTACAAGTTATTCTACAGAGAAGGATTGAAGGAAGACGCAGTGCAGGTAGAAGGCGAATCTCTCGGCTTGTGAGAACTTGCGCGACTGGTTCCATTGCAGCACTCAGTCCTTGTTCAGGGCAGTTGCCAATAAAGTAAGAATCGCAATGATGATTTCCAACCTCCATCGGGGAGAGGAACCATAAGAAGAAGAAGAAACTTTCAGTTTAAAAATCAGCAAGTAATCGCAGACGCTGCGATGGCTGAAGCATTCTCATTTTAAAGTGCAAAACAAGATGGCGCACGCCTTCCATTTTGTTTGACTGTTTAAAATGGTGGGAGGCAAACCGCGACCCGTTACATTTGTATAGAAGCATCCATTATACCGAGCTTTATGCTCGTTTAATGCGCCTCCTCTAACCACCCTGTACTCTGTATTATCTCGTATCGTACCCCACCCTGCAGCCTGCAGCCTGAATCCCGAACACCCTATGCTTCCTCCACTCTGCTCTTCAAAACTCTCAAAGTTGATGCGCGCATATATAAACAAATTGGGCCCTATTCTGTAAAATATGTCGATTTGGTTGACAACTTTTCAATATCGTAAACATTGTTATTTCTTTTCTGAACATTATGATGTATAAAGACGTTGCATTTGTATACGAACCGGAGCGTATCTCGATCATCTTTCTTACACACCGGTAAGATGATCGATGATCAGTCGTACGCCTTGGTGCCAGTTCAGAAATAATGTTTTTTTAGTGTTACAACAAACAAAGAACAAAATAAACAAACGATAAGGAACGACTTATTTATCTGTATTTTTATACAGACCACGCTTTCTAAAGAAATGTAAACATTCGTACTTGGAATTGATAATATTATACACAAATATCATTGCAGGTTAGAGGTATTGTAAAATATTGTTTGCCTATATCTAATTATATTTGTAATTCATTTAAACTCGATCTTGGCAGAACAAAAAATGTATTATTATACATTTAATGGTTAAAAAGACTTCAGAATCCTTTACACAATATTTTTTTGTTAAAATCAAAGTTGGCTGAATTGTGATAATGTAGTTAAGAATGCAAAATATGGT
Organism: Micrasema longulum; assembly: GCF_059751315.1. Lineage (NCBI taxonomy): Eukaryota > Metazoa > Arthropoda > Insecta > Trichoptera > Brachycentridae > Micrasema > Micrasema longulum. The sequence goes on along the minus strand of NW_028280481.1, from coordinate 30,077 downwards.
AAAGCAAGTTTAACGGAATGCGGGATTACTCGTGTTATGGTGTTTACCTCTCTCAGAAATAATTAAAAAAATACATAAGTGCATTTAAAATAAAATAAAAAGGATATAAGATTTTAGTGAATAGGGGCTGGTTGATTCAATTTTACTGCAAGAACAGCGGGCAAATCGCAAAAAGGAATACGTCGTATTTTGACCAAGTATCGGAACACCTACATTTATTTCACCATTTTCAGTTGTTTATTTTACCTCGCTCAGTCGCTCTTTATCTCCTCTGGATATAGTAAGCGGTATATTCGTCAGAGGGCGCATTATTAAAGCTTAGTTGTCATTTAAACGCGGGAAAGCGAGTGTAGAATTTGAAGATAGAACGTGACGTCATCAAGTGTCAAAAAAATATTTTACGGTTTAAAAATCAAACATACCTACGAGTGTTAAAATATCTTCATAATTTATTTTAATATATTTAGCAATGGCGCGACGGGAAAGTTCAAACCGTAATTGAAAAAACACTTCAATAAATAAATAAATAATTGAACCTGCATTAATAATTAGAAATATGCATTTTTATTGCAATATAATTGAAGTGCAAGAGAGACGTGATTTTTTTTATTTAACATAGAAAAAATAATTTAGAGATACGATAAAAAAATATTCGTTAAGATTGGGATCACTCAGAGTGAAAAATCTTTTTAATAGCGTGTTGTGTTTATGATAAATAAATCTTAAGCAATTCGGTATTAATTTTAATAATTAGATTTTGTCAAAAGACCATCGTCTCAAAGTTCGTTTAACGAGCATAAATCATTACAGAAACTTCCATATTAATCAGTAAAATAGTATGGTGCATTTCATGCCAAAAAGAGCAATTATTTTGAGTAAAATACGCATTGCTGTTACATTGATATTTTTAAGAAGACTTATTTCTTGAAAATGCGACTCAGCGCTTTAATTAAATAAATTTACATTGCATAACTAAGGTGATTATTATATCCGATAGGCAACATTGCTACATTGTGATGTATAAAAAAATTCCTGAAAAGCAGTTTTTGAATTGGTTGACCGTAGTGGTATAGGCACCCATGTTTGGCAAGTTACTCCGGCCTGAAGCCACCATTCTAAAAAAAAAAAAATTCTCAGGTTTTAAGGTGGAATTCGAATGTGTAATAAAAAAGTGATTTATAAGTTATCCAAACTAAATAATAATATATTATAAAAGTAAACATAGAAACAGTTTAAAGTAAGTAATCATTAAGAAAACGGGTATATTTTTTTGTTTCAATGCGCTTTTATTATTTTTTAGATGAATTTTACATAAATAATACCCGAGTGGGAGGGGGCTGCAGTCTGATAAAAATTAAGGAAATAATCGATGTTGATATTTTACAATTTTGTGTTTCAAGATCGCGCTATATAAACAAATATTTAGATAAAATAATAAAACAATAATTTTCTAATGTAATTCTACGAAAAATAAACCTTGAAGCATTACATAATCAAAATATATTTACTTTTCCGCCGGCAGATTACGTCTCTTGAAATTTACCAAACTTAGGTTCATAATATAATGACGAAATATCTAAGTGAATTTTTCTATTTTAAAGAAATCTTTGGATAAAAATCAAACAATACAAAAGATCGCATCAAAATCTTTTTTTTTGTTTTTAAAAAGCACACAAATTTTGTGGTATAAGCCAGGAATAATATTATTTTTTTAAAATATGTAATTAAAATATTTTAGTTCAAACCAATTTTAATGGAATAATGTTTTTTTTTTGTTTTTAAAAAAACAACGATTCGGTTGTAAATATTTAATTTTGAGTAGGTATGTTTTAAGCAAAAAAAAAAAATTGTTGATGTCGACCATTCAACGATATTTTTTGTCAAAAACAAAGAAACCTATTATTTTCAAATTATTATAAATTTTAAACATAAATACAGACTTTATATGTATGACTTTGTATTTAAATTTTAAACTTGGAATTAGTCACGTATTTTCGAATTACGATTTTTTATTAAATTTGTTAAAACTAAGCGATCGAAGAAAAATTATAGACTTATTAAACATATTCAAAATTGTAAATTCAATATGGGATTACCCAGAACGGTTATCTCATATCAACTTCAGGGTGCCTGGAAGAATGACTAGACATGTGCCACCGTTTTATAGCAACAATTCACGGACAGTGTATACTTGTAATGCTGTAATAAATAGCCTTCGGGAACTCGACAATGGTTATTCTCACGTATCGGATTTATTTAGTGGAGGATATTGTTCATATAGATCAAACCTACTGAACTTATTTAAAGACGGTGAATGGCAATGAAAACGGTGCTTTATGATTTTCACGTTATATTTACCCTTTAAAATATTTTATTATTTAATTTGGTTTTTACATTTATTTTCAATTGTTTTAAACTTCTACTAAATGTGTTGTATAATTTTTGGGTTAAATTTTTGTTTCTAAATCTTAGCAATGTATGTTTTTTTAACAATTAAACCAAAAATGTTTATACTATAAATTTTGTTAAAGGCAATTTGCCGTATATGTTAATAAAATAAAATATCAAAGTACATGAGTTTAAAAATTATATTTGAATCACTTACTTTGTGGTTATTCATTATAATAAAATAAATATATAACGTCTTTGTTTCTAAACAACGCGTTAATTTAAAAATCTTTATTTGGATATATTCTTTTTAGTTTTATTTGTAAGTCGAACGCGTTTATTTGTTTGGCTTGAAAAGTTTTAACTGACAAAGTAAGTTATTTTGTATGCAAAATATGTGACAAGTGAAACTATAATTTAACATTTTGTTGAATTTACTAAAACTGATTGATTTTATTGATTCAATTTTAAAAGCAAAAGTTTTTAGTATTTTTTTAATGAAAATGAATGAAAACCGCACGGGATAAATCGGTTATAAGTTATAAACATTAAAATGCATCAGGACGGCCATAAATCATTTCTAATACGTGACTTGTTGGGTGATGTTCTTCAAGGGAGACAGGATATAACAACAGGTATGCTGATTTTATTCGTAAATAGTAGGTTTTATGTAATTCGTGTACCGAAAGTACTTTTGTATAGGAAGAAAAGATAGTTGATCTTTATTTTTTAAGTATTTTTATGATTAGAATCATGCAGTCTTTTTTATAAATACAAGAGGACAATTTAAAAAAAGTAAGACCAATAACAGATTTTACATTAATTTATTACAAATACAGAAGGAGAGGGGAAAAATTTATATACCAAAAAAAATTAAATATTATAAAAATTAAATAAAAAGTACATAAAATGGAGAAGACATTGTTAAGTTCCAACTCTAATTTCCTCCCCCCTCTCTCTGCTTCCACGAACATTTATATTTCTTAGTAAAAATTCACAACAAACAATAATTAATTAGATGCATGTAGTAGATGTACATAATATGTTTAAGTCAAAATTAAAAGTTTAGCAGGAGATAAATTTAAAATGTCTAACATATCTGATTAAAATATAGTATTTACGGTGTAAAAGGTCGATGTCACTAAAACTGTCATTATAGGTAGCCTGTGTTCTTCAGAAGTGCTATTCTTCATATTCTGTGAGCTCGGAATGTCGAGTTCTACAGACAGGGACTCGATATGAAGTGCTCCTAACAATTTCTGGGCTATCGATTAGGTTATTAACAATTCTATAAAGAAAGCTCATGATACGCTGTTATTTATTTAAATCATAACATTTAAGTATAAATTTAAGACATTCGTTTGTAAATGACCTTACAAGGCGAAACGATTGTCATAGACTTTTTTGTTTTTATACTGTAAAAATTTATTTATTTATTTATTAACGGACATTGTCCATGTATACAATTTATAAGGTTTAAATATTACAATAAAAGAGTAGTTTAAAACATTTAAAGAAAAAAGAAAGAAGCATTGACAAACATAAGGGACATCGAGACAAGATCTGGACTATTTATTTAGTGCTCGTTTAAATCGTTGTAAACTTAAATCAAAAAAGTCCAGATCTGTCTTGAGTTAACAATACGACAAAGGCGGGTCATTGGAGAATTTAGGCCATAGTTTGTTCTATGCTGATCGATGAACAGTACTTCATTGTTTCTCAATCTACGAGTAGGAATATTGAATTTTACTTGTCCCAGTAATGATGGAACATCGATTATACCATTTAGTATGCCGAACATATATATGGAGTCAATATTAGTTCTATGTTTTTGTAGACTAGAAATATTTAACATTGACTCTATTTCAGCATAAGAATAATTATCTCTCTCTAGTCCAAGCATCCACGCTATTTTTCGAAGCAAGCGATGTTGGACTGATTCAATGTGATTTATGCGATTGACATAGAATGGAGACCAGATCACTGAGGCATATTCAAGAAGAGGGCGAACAGTTGAGCAATAAAGAGTTTTGTTTATACGGACATTAGTAAAATCAGAGGATATTCTGTTAATGAAGCCAAGTAATTTCAGTGATTTATTTACTGTATTATCTATATGCTCGTTGTATGTCAGTTTATAGTCCAAAACAACTCCTAAATCTCTGTTGGACTTGACTACATCAAAAAATAAAAATATTAATAAATAAAATAAAGTGTTCAGTAGACTCAAATCGGTGTTTGATTTTTATATTAAAAGTTTAAGTATACCTGTAATCTTACAAATAGAGTTTTATACGTGCTCTAAGAGTATATATTTTTATTATTTATAAATATGTACGTTTATCACTGTCATCACTGATTACGTTTGTTACTGTTCGATTTTTATACAAAATCTTTATTTATGTGTTTAGTATTTGATTTACAGATTGTGATTTAGTTTATTTTTATAATATTTACCGCCTAAAGAAAATAGTACAACGATTTCAAGAATGACAAGTGTGAACGCAATCTTAAAAAAAAAAGCGATAGTCTGTCGGTATATATTTTTTAATACAGTAAAACTCAAATTATCCAGATTAATGAGTGCCAGATTTTATTACTTTTTAAATAATATAGCGAATTGGAATCAGATTAAAACCAGGTCCAGAAGTGGTATTCCAAACGGTCTCGCGGCCGTATTATCTCGCGTATTTACATTCATAATACACGAGAAAAATTGTTTTCTCGTGTCGCAAGAGTGGTTCAGAATAGCTCCCCAGCAAAGTGTATTGCACAGAGAGGAAGTTTAGTGCTTTTTTACTTGTTATATGCTATTAAACTAAATCTAAATCAATCGGCGGAACTGCCGAGAAGAATAGGAATGAGTTAGGCAGCTTTTGGAAAACTTGGACACATAGGTATTAGAAAATAAAGAGATTCCGATTTGTCCGAAAAGGAAAACATACGATGCACGCAAACTGCCAGTTGTTGCTAGTGACTACATACGCATTAGAGACCATGGCCCTTACAACAAATAAATTTAGAAAAGCTGAAATAAATGCACACAGCTATCCGCGGAAAGATCCAAGCTCGGTATGGGCCCGAGAGACAGAATAAGAAATGAGGAAATTGGGAACAGAACTAGAATGGCGGATATCATGGATCATGGATGGCGGGGCATGTTGCGAGACAAGGCCCCACAAGATGGACCCCACAAATGTTAAGGTGGGGACCTTGGGAGAATAAGAGAGGCGTCGGAAGACCTCAGAAAAGGCGGTCCGACGACATATCCGCTGTGGGGGATAAAAACTGGCTGCAAGCAGCAACCGAACAAAAGAAATGGAAGAATATGGCGTGGGCCTATCTGTCCTCCAGCAGTGGAGGACAGAAAGCTGAAAAAGAATAAATTAAACTAAGCTATTTAAATTTATTTCAACAGAGAGGGAAAGATTTTTGAGAAGGGAATATGGAAGTCTAGGCATTTACAGGGCTTATGACCTGTCATTGGCTGGTTTAAGTGGCCACTTTACACATTGTGTAACATTCACCATTCTGCCTATGTTTGAACATCCACATTTCCTCAACTCTTCCATCTGTTGACTTTTGTGAAGTAAAAGAGCTGAAACCTTTATCACGTGGGTGAGATTCATCCGGCTGAACCAAATCACCTACTAGGCAACGCCTGAAAACAATTTTTCAATTTTTATACTTCTTCTTTTACCAGGTAGTAATTCAACAATGTTTGATTGTGTCCAAATGCTTGCAGACTGGTTGCCAGTCTGCAAGCATTTGGACACAATCAAACATTGTTAAACTAAGCTAATTAAAAAAAAAAAAAAAACATTTTTATGAATCGTATTATCAGCGCTATGATTTTTCAAAGTATTTTATTTTTTAAATTACTCAGGGTGTGATGTCAAAGGATCTCATCCATTTATTCTCGGTCAGTTCTGTCGATTGGTCGGTTGCCGTTAAGTAAACCGGACATCTTTCAGAGCTCTCTTATCATTGGTTGATTCGTATGAATTAGTGACGCCGTTTAAAGTAATTCGTTTTTATTCAAATATAATTTATTTATTTTTGTAAATTTTCAAGAAACTTTACCGTACAAATGCGCGCAAGAAAACATTTTTTGTATCCAATTTCCCGTAGGGCTGAAGTTCCTCATAAATTTAAATTATAAATACTAAAACAAAGAAAACTGAAGATTTGGATATTTGGTAATACGAATGACTGGAGTTCGGATAAACGGAATTGTACCGTAGTATCATTATAAGATGTTAGTAATATTGCATAATATACGCTTTTACCCGGAGGTTTGTAAAAAATCTTATTATTTTGACAAAATTATAAATAAAAATTTATTTTAGTTTTACTTGATTTAATTTGACCAACTAGCGCTTTCGTCTAAGTAGGCATCTTGAGGACGGGTAATTTTTTGACAACATTTTAAACGTTCATACTGTTTCTTACGAGTTACGAGGTTGGGAGATGAGGAGATCAGATGAGTATTTTATAAGGGGACATACAGCATAAATTATTATGTAATTAAATTATGCCAATAGCTCTCTTTGGGGTGATATCTAGTATAATATTTTGTATCCAAACATTTGGACTTACTCAAAAATTGTAAATATTTATTTCTTTAAATCTTGCGCAACGTTATCATTTATTTGCACCGTATAAAACCAGCATTCGAATATCAGTTAACTCCAGTTTGATCAGGAAAAAATGATAAGGGTCAATTAGATAAACTCTCATAGGTCTTTTGTTCTAGTTTATTATTTTCAAATGCTTAGGTATTCATTTGAGCTCTTCTCTACGCAGAATCATCCTTCATTGAGGATCACGCGGGGGACACGCGTGCGGCACGTGTGTGGAAAGGGGGACGCGTGTCAGGTGAAGACTTTAGTAAAACTACCCTTCGATTATCTAGTAACCTCATGAAAGAGGCATGTATAGAAGGCAAGTGTACCGTAAAAACATACAACATGAGATTTGAGTCGAAACTTCCGTGGCCCATAATATTACATGTAGCATCATTGCAGTGTCCTTCCAAAGTTTTTGCCTGTGAACGTATAATTGCTGTCAAGAGGAAATTTAGACAACTTAAGTAGTATTAATTGAATAATTGACATTGATTTTTAATTAAAATATGTTTCTGAATTACATATGTCTCAAAACCCTATTATTAATCCATTTAATAATACAATCCCGTGAGGCACTTTTCCGCAAACAAGTCAACGCCATGTTTGACACTTTCGGCGTAGGTTGGTAGAGTGAAACTAAAAATTGATAGAAATGAAAGCATTTATTTTTTTGAAGGTAAATTGAGACTATGTCCCAAATTAAGTGCAAATGTCTCAATTATTATGTCGCAAATTGTCTCCAATCTCTACTGATAATTATGTTTAATAATTAGGAGAAAACTCAATTATTTTATAAATAGGTACGACTACACTAGTTATTTTATTACAGAAAAGTACAGACTGTGAAGATGTATGAGTTTATGTATTTTAATATTTGTTTATTATTCTAGCATTACACATGCCTCAAATTACACACAGTCTCAATTTTGAGTTTTAAATTAGTTTTTTTTAACGACCATTGAGCATTGACCATCCCGTTCAATGCATGTGGTAAGCCGTGGCACAAGCTTCTTTAGACGCTCCTCGAAGAACTCTCCCACCAGCTCCTTCCCCATTTCAGAACCTCTCTCTGCACCAGCTCGTTGGTTGAATTTTTTGTTCCACCCATGTATGCCTTAAAGGAGGTGAAAATATGATAATCTACCAGTAGCGAACGGTGATTTTATTTACAGGTAAGCTATAAATAAAATCATTTATTTGTACCTACATAGTAGGTACATACATAATATAATTTATTCTTTCTGTGGATCTGTGTGATGCAACAACTCTCATCCATGAAATCAACTCAAACGACGTAACTGCGTGATGTATTATATTGTGTAGCTATATTATCCATTAACTCAACACATAACTTTCATAAAAGTTTATAAAAAAAATCGCAATGAATTCAGTCAGTATTAGGTATTCTCATTACAATTGAAATTTCAACTGGCCAATTTGTTCTAGAAATGAATAATGCCAAAAACGGCCGTGTCGAGCGCCACGTGTGTTGCGAGAGATATGTCAAAAGTATCATTTCAAAGAAAAATAGTCCCTAGGAAATAATGTTTGAAATACTGTTTTTCAAAACGAGAATCTTTAAAAGAAAAATAGTTTGAAATACTGTTTTTCAAAACGAGAATCTTTAAAAGAATTTTTGTAATCTAGAGGTTTACTTTAGGAGAAAAATCCCGCCGTTGGGTTTAAGGTGTTCAAAATAAGGTACACTTATTTGTATGAAAAAAATAAGCTGGAGTAATTGGCTAGTTCCTTGGCTTATTGCTGGCGCCGGGCGAGGTTTATTAATATTTGGAGAAAAATACAAGATTTATAAAAAATAGTAATTATTTGTTAGTTTTTCTGTAAATAATTATTAAGAAGTAAACTAGAGGTAGTAAAACATTATTATGGATAGTCAAATATAATGGTAAGCTGCCCATAATCGCTTCTCTTCACGGTTCGCCCCTGAAGGCTCCAGTCGAGGGAACACGAGGGGTGTTTCAAAACATCCCAACAAATTATTAGTTCATCCTTTATGTGGGCATCTATTATTGAACTATGTTATTATTATTAGTATAAAATGCTGGTCGAATGTTGTTCTCTTATTACTGTAGAACTCCAATCATATAATAGCCTGTAATTCGGATAATTGGATTTTTTCCGAAAAAGGGTCGATTTGAATTCATAACGGCATCGATGATGAATATGGGAGAAAAAACTATTTTAAAAGAAAAAAGCTTTTAATTAATAAAATGAAAAAGCAAAACTTTTACATGTTAAGCGTAGTTACAAGTGCTGTACAAAAGTACCGTTTTTTACATACCATTCTGTAATGAAAGTCATTGCTTGCTAAACATCTTGGTCAAAGAAAGCTGTTTGACTGTCATCATCCGTTTTCGGACAGCCAGGTTGCGCATCCGCTTGACAGTGAGAATTTGCATGTGGTCACACTCGAGAATTCGATTCGGATAATCAGCGATTCGGACAGTCGGAGTTCGGATAGTGGGAGTACAATATAAATATTTATTTTCTATAGTTTATTTTGAGTTTTTTTATTTAAAATATTATCATCTCTTTCTTTCCAACAATATTTTAATTAAATTTACAAATTATGACATTTATCAAACGTCTCGGATCTACAAAGCACACAAAAACATGGTATTCCCGATTTGACTAGGATTTTATTTCTATTAAGTCGAGAAATAAATATAAAATATGAAATTTTACTGAAATAAAAAGATTTAAAAATAAATAGAATGAATTCTCCAAGTGGTCCTAAGCAATCGTAATATTTCCACGTGTGATTAAATCACCCCATTTAATAACACAATGATTAGGGGTAGCGAATTATTAAGGGTTGATCTCATAAAAGGATTTCTCTGTGGTTTTGTATACTTTGTATTGACACGAATGGATGCAATCACCCGCCTTAATTGGGAGCATTCTTTGATTCATGGAGGGAATAGCTATCACAAAATGCATTAAGCTAATTTCAAAGAAAGATTTTATTTCATAGAAAGAGATGTGCTTGGTTACTAAAGCTAAATTGCTAATAAATAAAGTTTTTTTTGCTTTTCATATTAAAATATTTAGGTACATTGTTTATTTTTTGTACACGTGCGCCACTTGTGTAGGACTTCAACAGAAACAAAAACACTTCTTCTACATATACAAAAACAACAACAAACCATCACGTCGTTTCTCCGTAAGATTAGACACAGAGGATAGAACGCCACATCACTCTATCTTTGCATACAGATCTCGCCTCCTCTACATTCATAAATCTCCTCATGCACGCGCGCCGATTATTCCGACTTTCAACATGTCCATCTTTAAGTATTTGTTGGATATGGTCATGCCACGTCTTTCTCGGTCTTCTTCTATTTCTGCATCTATCAACATCGGCATTGTAAATATTCTTAGCCATTCTTTCGCTGTCCATTCGCTCTACACGTGCAAACCAACGCAGTGTTCATTTCTTGATTTTGTCGATAATGCCTTTTTTAACCTTACAAAATGTAGGTACGGATTTCGACATTTGTGCATAGTTTTACCACACATTCGCCTGAGAGATCGCATTTCGACAGAATTCAGCCTACTTTCATCCCTGTTTTTACATATTTCGATCCCATACACCAGAGTCGGGACTACGAATCCATTGTGAACTGCTAATTTTGCCTCTGGCGGCAGACATTTATTTGACCAAGGTTGATTTCAGTGCACCGTTCACTCTGCTTCTGGCACTCACCCTCCTTTCAATATTCCTCTCAGTCATTCCATCCCTAGTAAACACACTTTCTAGATACACATATTCCTCTACCTGTTTTAGTATAACCCACATTCACAGTGATTTCACATTTAGTCATACTTTAATTTCTTTCAAAAACCATCACATTCGATTTATCGACATTCATCAGCAAATTGCTTCCCTCGCATGCATCGTAGACCTTTGTTTCCAAGAATTGCAGTTCCTCTTTGTTGTGAGCAAGAAGCTCGGCATCATCAGCATGCAAAAGACAATAAACATTTAGATCACCCATTTTTGCTTCCATTTTTAAGCCTTTCAGTTTTTTCATACAGTCATCGATATATACACATGTTGAACAGCCATGGTGACATAACACATCCCTGTTTAACTCCTTTATGAATGTCGAACCACGATGTGTATGATACATTTACCCTGATATATTATGCTGCGCTGTTTTTATACAGAGAAGCAATAGCCTGTGTCAAATTTCCGCTCTCTCCATACTCCGATAACAACTTCCATATTTTTTTTCTGTCAATAAGTATATTATTTTTCTCCTTTGTTTTCTTGTACATCTGACGATCTGTTCTACTTAGACTACTCAGTATCCCGTGATGAGGCCTGACTATCCTTCCATCGCTTAGGGGGTCTTCCACTGTTTTCTAATTTATTTATTTTCTATTAGCGTACTATTTAACTAAGCAATTTTTTTTTTTTTTTGTGCGTTATTTACCAAGATATGATTTTTTAAAGTTACATTTATTGACTGTAATCAGTGTGTCACTTTTTAGTCGTGACGTATTGAAACGGTTGGCGTTCTTACTTTCACTGACCTGACAAGAATCTATGGATTATTGCTTTGATTACTTCATTTAGTTTATCGTAATTTGCTCATTTCTATGTTATGGTTGTTTTTACGAACGTTTCGATTTAGAAAAACCTAGAAAGTTAACATAATCTCTGGTTGAAATGTCAAATTATACAAATTATACTCTTTTTTCTATGGTCAAAACGTTGCGAGGGCTTTAAAGCGGAAACCGGAAATACTACACGTAGATATAAGGAGTGACGTCATTATTTACGATTTTAAAATGAATACTATTTTGAACATTTTCTATTTATTTTTGCGTGCGTTTTTGAGATAATTCCTCCTACTGCAAAACTTTTAAATATTTACTTGTCCACGAAAACATTTTTAAAATTTAATTCCGGGTTGGGCTGAAATTCCTCATTCGCTGCTCATTCTGTTTGTGCGGTCTCTCCAGAACCTTCTACAGAATCTGCTCCAGCGCACTGTATCTTCGATTTTGCTTGATTCCCGTATAAAGTCATTTCTGGCCCGGTCACGCAGAGTGATTCTGATAATCGATCTGAGGACCCTTATCTCTGATATTCTCAGCAGGTTCTTCATTCTAATTGTATCCGTTCGTGTTTCTACAGAATATGTCTTCTTATTCTTATTCTTAGAGGTGGGGGTCACGGTGCTGTTCAAGCTCCTGACGTCACTGCGACCCGTGAAGATCTATTGTGATGGGTCCCCGTGAATAGTTCTCGCCTCCAAGCCCAGGGCCTCGACTATAATGGGAAGATAAAGACGCCATACCTTCACCTTGACGGTATACCTAAAGATAAATTCGCTCTTGCGATTACAAAGATATACTACCGACCCCCTCCTTCAAGTTTTGGGTAGGTACATCGATATGAAACAAGGGGAAGCGTATGTCACGGTACACATATCTAAGCTCTAAAATGACATAGCTTCAGTATGACGTCGTAGTTGAAGATATAGACATAGAAAAACACAAAAAAAAATGTTTCTGGTGGGCAGCGTCATATTCTTAGGACCTCTTAAGCTGACTTCTTCCGATTCTTAGACGCCACTCTTTCAATTAAATTGAGAATTTATTTTCGGAAGGAACACAGGTACACCTATGAAATACATCCTCATTTCCTTTTCGCACCTTATGGTACATAGGGCACTGCATTGTTACACCAATCGCAGCGTATCTGGATAATTTTTGTTACATGAAGGTAAGATGATCAGTCTTTTCTAATAACTATTTCATATCAACCACGTCGGGAATCGAACCCGAGACCTCTCGTGTGGTAGGCAAACGCGCTGACCATTACGCCACGAGGCCGTAGAAGTACTGTAGAGAAAAAAAAAAAATTTTTGTCCTTATTAGTAATGAGTAACAAACTTATTAAAAAAATATATATTAATTCCCACGAATTGGACTGATTGTCACGATTCGGTTAAATTTTGAACTTCGTTTGTGACGGTTTAAATTTAAACAAAAAAAAATCACGAATCTTGACGTTATGACGTTATCAAGGCCAAACATGTCGCGTTTTTGTGAAGTCATATTTTTTAACAATTTTATTTGAAAAGTTACGCATGAAATATTTATCCACAATATGATTTATTTTGAAAATACAATTAATTTTTCTAAATCCGTTTCGCATATTTTTATCGGTATTCAGGTGAGGCAGTGCAAGGACAGTTAAATATTGCTGTGAAAAACCACCTTCAAATCCAATATTTCATGTCGACTTTGCAATAGAATCTGACCCGGGACTTCAACCCTGGTAAGCGAACGCGCCAATCACTACACAACGAAGAGGACCTTGGTCGACTTCCTTTTACAGAGTTTTCATTTCTTTATTTTAATTTAGTCACTGTAAAAGGGTCGGAGGCACTCATTTGACAATTATTACAACACCGAGGGTTGAAAAAACAACTCTACTTCCCTGTGACTCATATATTATTATAAATGTGTTATCGTGTAGAATTTAACTATAATATCTACCCCCTAACACCCGCGCCGCGTTATAGACAAGAGTCTGAGCATTTATGATTATTTTTCTAAAAATATTCGCCCCCACACAGTACAGCACAGCTTGATTTTAATAGCGGCGTTGATTGATTTGAATTATTGTAAAAAAATGAGGGTGGATATCTAATACTTGATTGTGTATTTGACAATGCCTATTGCATGCGGAGGTATATAGAACCGTTGGTATTTTGACATATGACGTCATAAAGGGCTTCCAAAAGATGGGTGGAGATGTTAGCCGTTTTTCGATACCGAATAAAGATAACGTGCATTAATCCCTTATCACATACAGAGCCTTCGAGTTTACAGTGAATATGTATTTTTCTCTAATCTAAAGAAAGCCATCGCGCAAGCGTGTTGTAACTGCACGAAGTGCAAAAGATGGCCAAGCCATTTATTTATTTAAATACACAATACAGCACTACTGCCGATTACAGTGTACGTAATTTATATTATTAGGCAATTAAAGAAACATGTTTAACCACAAAACCACAATAAATGATTAACCCTTCCTCCCTGGTGATGTGTAGCTAGTAAACATTGCGTCTAATAACTATAATACCTTTAAAAATATAATAAATATTGAGTTTAGATTTTCACTATTTCTCCATTACACATTTACGTATCAACTTAAATAATTTGTTATTAAATAATAAGTACTTATTAGGTACAAAAAAAGCATTTTATCGGAAATCGGGGATAAATTACAAATATCATCAAAACTATACTCTCAGTCAGTCACGTAGTCCAATACTATATAGCTACTCAGTAGCTCTCGGGAAGTTGGCACGAGTGGACGTTTCGCCCGAGTCGTTAGCCATACTCAATGGTTTTTTCATGTTTTCAGCAGTTAGATTTGAAATATTATCTTTGAATTAAGTTATGGTTAATTAAAGCCATTCCCTTTAAATATTCAATTTTTCCCTTTTTAAATCTCTTATTTTTTTAATGTGTAGTGACAACACAGCACAGTAACGCGCGGGTGTTTTTAGGACAGTAAGGGAAAGGTTAAGGCGCAACATAATAGTCCATAAAAACAACGATAAACAAAGACAAATAAGTCACTAATATACTTAATGATACATAGTCAGAGAGAAAAAGTCTAAAACTGGTAATCCCAGCGTGGAAAAGATCCACCTCTCTCGGTAGGCTGTTAAACAGACCGATCATTCTCCCCACAGGCATCATAGACGGTGAATTTGTCCTGCATTCAGGATGAACAGATGGTATATGCTGCCTAACTCTTAAATATAATAATATGTAAGGTGACATTGTCGGGTCAACGCTAAAGTCGCGAATGCACAAAAACATCTGTCACACTGATAACAGAAGGAATGTTGTGGACTGCATCGAAATTGTACTCACCTTTAAATTATTCCGTTAATGATTCGTTTATGAAGCACTTCGCAATTCACAGTTGCTCAGATACCGGCATCGTTTAGGCATCGGCGTCAAGCAGATGTATATTTTAGACTCGCAATATTTACAGCAGTAAGTATAAACAATGTAAATTTAGCAGGTACTTAAGAAACATTATTTTGAGATATTGAGGTTTGAAGTTTAGAACTGGTGTCAAATGCCTGTTTATCTGAGAGAGCTCTTCCAATTTCTAACTCTTTCAATACCCATTCACCACTCTAACTTTTTTACGCCCTCTTTCACAGTAGTAGTTGCTCGATTGTGGAATAATCTAACCACTAATGTCAGAGTCAGCCCCTTCTTTATTCATATTTAAATCGCGATAAAAATGACACTATCTGAATATTTGAGTTTTTCTTTTCTCTTTCTTCCCCCTTCTTTCCTTTCCACTTTCAGCACTCCTTTTATCATAGTATATTGTAGACATTTAGTTAATTTTGTTTCTGAAAAAAATTACTTGTTTTATTTTATAATTAAAATATTCTAATATAGGTACATACAATATATTCATGAGAGTATACCACTGATTTTCAAAAATTGAACGGTTTGGATAGGTAGGAAGAAATTGATTTAAGGCAATATGACCGCCCTTATGCATGGGGATGTAAACTGTATGTGTATATTTAGTGTTTATATTAATAACATATTTTTAGTAAACTAGATTCATTCTATTAAAAATCTAACTATTAATTAAGAGGACTTTATTGAAAAATGAAATTATTTAATATTTGTTATATAAATAAAACACGAGTGATACTTTAATCCACAAATTTGGAATATCCAGAATGGATATTCCAAAAAAAAAACTGGATATTCCAAATTTGTGGATTAAAGTATCACTCGTGTTTTATTTATATAATAAATTACAATGAACTTCCATCAAGAATTTTCACTTACAAACTTAAATGTTTTATTTAATATTTGACCAAATTTTCATCACATTGTTGATATTGGCATTGAAAGATTTGTTGGAAATAATTTTTTTTAATTATTTTTTTTTATATAAATAAAAAAAATCATTAACATCAAAACTATTGAACCAGTCAGCGCGTTTGCATGTGAGTGTACGTATCGAGAGCGGCCTTATAATCGCTCAATAGATAAATATCGACTATCGTTAAGTATAATGTCTTAGTAACTGTCAAAAGTCATTATAAAAATCACGTTCAAGCGACCATTTTTTGCTTGAATTGGGATTCATTGGAGTTTATAATCTCTTTGAAGAGGGCACCTTTTATCATAGAAGCCTATCTAAAGTATAAATGAGAACTATTTTAAAAGTTAATAAAGTAACGAACGCGGACTAAATTTTCGAGGTCATTCATTGGTTCTACTCGACCATATGACGTCGAGATGACAAGTCGGTAGAACACACAGAGGTAGATACAGATATTTAAGAAGTTAAGTTTACCGTCTCGATACGTACAGATGTAGATAGCGTTATAATCGAGGCCCTGCTTGTGGTAATCCCGAAAATTCTGAGATTAGCCAAATATAATCCCGGGGTTTTCGAGGCTTGAAAACGACCGGGATCACGGGAACTGTATTCTCTAGTTTACTGTATACATCCGTGGCCCGGATTTGCATACGAGATGGGTAATATAACAAAGTGGCTCATTACACCCTTCTGGGTAACCCCTTCGTGTTAACTCTAATAACCCCCTCGTTATGCGGGGACGAATCTTGTTTAACACCATTACTTACACATTAATATACTTATTAATGATAAAATTGTACATATTTTTTTAATTATGTCAATGTATTAGTATGTGAGTAGTAAGTACCTATTATTTGCGCCAGCCAAACAGGGGATTTATTTATTTGTTTATTTGTATTTGTATAAACTTCATAATAAAATGAATAATCAATAAAAAAGATCAATACATCCCGATAGAAGACATTCTTCTTCTTGCGGTGCCTTGTCAGGTCCCCCCGACGCGACAGGGCTGGGCCAGAGCGCCAAACGTCGAGAGATTGAGTAGTCTGAAAGGAAAACAAGAAATATTAACCGCAGAGGCGCATGGAGGCAGCTGTTATTGGTAGTTTTCTAATTAAGAGACCTTGGAGATTAATATAAAATTAAAATAAAAGCGGAGTATTGCAGAGACAAAACTGCAGGTCGAGGCAAACTTTATGAACAATTGAATGTAATTATGCTGAAAGCAGCCAGTCCACAATTTTGAAAAAAATGATATTGATGTTATCGGGTGCAGTAAGGTCAATTCTATGTCCTGCTAAAAACAGCAAGACCGCTTTAATACAAAAAATTGTTTCAATCACCTTCTGAAAATTGTGTCCATCACAAAAACGGCATTTGTCAATTTGCAGAAAACACCCACAGCACTAAAAAAATCTTAACGAATTTTTTAAATTATTGAAACTGGTCAAATATATAATTAGATTCTTGTTTGTTATATAAAAAAAACTAATATAGTAATTTTCTATCATTTGTTAAAGTCAAAAACATTCCAACTGTTTGTTTATTCACTCATTTCACAAAGGTGCTATTATCTCAGTTTCACCTTTTTATAGCCGGCTGCTTTCTGCATAACTACATTAAATTTTTCTTTACTCTAAAAATCGCACTTCTGATTTTAATGATTTAAAGTTTTTAATTATTTTTAAATTGCTTAAAAAATTGAAAATTATGAATAACGTACGTTCATTCGACATATTCATATTAGAATTTAGCTGTTTTTATATAAACTTTTGATAAAAAAGCGTTATGAACTTGGGTTAGCGAATGCAACTAAAATAACAAAATTCGTGAATTTAAAGGCAACTTTGGTACAGCCCCTACGGATAAATAGTATTGTTAAGTAAATTCTTTAGTTATTTTCTGGAGGTCTGGACATTTGTGAACACGTTGGTTAACATAATATTTTATTTTTTAATATTTTGAAAATTTATGAGCGCCTAGTTAGATTTGACTTTCCAACAACTGTGCGACGCGACGCGCGACGTTGGCGATCGCTACAGCGAAAGCATCCGGTCCTGCGCTGCTCTTAAGCTCGGGTTTCCTAGGACAGCGGTGCCCGTATTTTAACGGCCGTAGTGAACATTAATGCGATTGACAGCCGTCGTAACGGTGACTAGAGAGTGGTTTCCTATAAAAATGGTGTTGATAACACCGTTAAAAAATAAAACCACTCTCTAGTCACCACTACGACGGCTGTCCACCGCATCACCGTTCACTACGGCCGTTAAAACACGGGCACCGCTGTCCTAGGAAACCCTAGCTTTACTCTACCGCAGCCGGGACGACCGCTTGTTGGATGTACTCGCCACTCGCCACTCGCCACAGTGATTCCTGGGAAAAGATGACCCGAGTGTTTTCCCGTTACCTTTCCTTAGCTGGTTGGTTCTGGTTTGGAAGCGCCAGAAACTCTTCTTTCATCCTCTCGTTATCTGCTGTGATCACGCCGTTATGAGTGGGATCCCATTGCCCAGGGTTTGCGACGTAGACGCTAACAAGTTGGACTAGTCAGTAGGGTTGCCGGTAGAATTCATCTGGGCGTTCGCATCATTTTATAGAATCACACCCTCCAGCAATGTGTGACTCACTGCGACCCTACTGACAGTTTGAACCGCAAGATAGAAGACAGTAAGAAATATTACGCTTCACGACTTCTCTATATAACTTTACCTGATTTTACCGGCGCGCCGCGGCGTCAAATCGCAAGTAAGCAAATGAAAGTTATAACTGAAAGACATCACACAACAAATTACTGTCCCTTTAATACGTATTACCAAACTAAATTCAGCTTAAAAAATGCACGGCACGGTTTGTCCCAGCGAGGAACACATTGTTAATTCAACCATATGAAGTATCTTGGTTTAATATGAAATAAATAGTTATTTTTATTGTGAGCAACAGGACCTCCATTGATTACAATAATAAGGTATAAATATTTTCAAAAACAATAAATACAATTGGGTTAAAAAAAAATCTCATATCCACACTTCAAACTTCCGCTGACGATAAAAAAATAATCTAATGATAATGTTCGTTTTCCTAAAACTTCGGTTTCAATTTCATCTATCTTACATTAAAATACACCTTTATTCTTGTGTGGATGGATTACCTAATTGGCAATCAGAGGTTAATTGTGATTCATTAGCCTGTTTTTATTCATTAACTGCACCGAACACTCAACTTATGCGGAACTTAACTAGCTCCCATACAAAGAAAGGGACGTGTGATACATATTTATATTTTTTATAAAGCCCAGGACATGCGTCGGTTAAAAAGTTTTATATTTTTACCGCTGCACTAGAAGCTGGCATATTCTTATCTCGCGTATTAAAAAAATATATGAATACATCGAGCGTGTTTTTTCACTTAAAATTTCATAATATTAAAACTATTTCAACTGAGTCATCATTTATATCTAATGGTTTCAGATGACTTCACATCTTCAGAAAATTGTTTCTAAACCACTTATCCTAAGGGGAAATAATAATATGTAGTAGTGATGGGCATTCGAATCGTGCTCGAGTGCATGTTGAAGACAAAACGCAAAGGGTCGATCTGCCGCCAATTTGTTTACAAGGACATCCCTATTATCCAATACCGAGTTAATCTACGGAGTTCATTCATGTTCTACCATGTAGAAACAATTTGGAATATCATTCTAGAATTACAGAAAAATATAAAATATACGAAATATAAGTACCGAGCGCCAACGTGGTTTGTTTTGGTAAGCAACAGCGAGGTCACAAATAAAATGGGATTTAAATTAGTCAGTGGGTAATTATTGCATTCTGTGCATGTCTTCATTACCTATCTAACGGATTTTTAACATGACCAGAAGTGATGCTACGCAGGAAATAAAATCGAATAGAGCGAAGCCCACTTACATATTTTTATGAGGGGTGCAAAATATAAAAAAAAGAGGGAATGTCAAATACGAAGTTTTGAGAATGTTTTTTAAGTTTTCAACCCTCTTGGACATTCAAATCAACTAATAAATATAAATGAATCCGCTTAATGTAAATAGCGTATACGGTTTTATACCATCTAAAATATTTTCCGTCATTATTAAATTATCGCTTTTTTCCAGTGCCTATTTAACGACAACCAGTCATCCCCTGTGTGCATTTTTTTGCTTGTTCAATTACCTTGGAAAGTATAGCCTTTGTGTAAAATTTTATTAGACAGAAATGTAGATCATGTGAACTGCCGTCAGGGCTGGTATTCCAAACGCTCTCGCGGCCTTATTATCTCGTGTATTTAAATACAAAATACGCGAGAAAAACTGCTTTCTCGTGCCGCGAGAGTAATTCAGAATAGCACCCCAAGTGCCGTTATTAGTTAAAAACACATAATAATTAACATCCATCAGTTATATCCTGTACCCATCATATTGTAGTGGTTGGAATGTATATCAACCATGATTTACATCCTGGGTTCGATTCCTAGCAAGGTCGACATGAAAAAGCCGAATCGATGATTCAAAGGGTGATTTGACAATGCAAGATTTAATTGTTTGTGAACTGGCACCCGAAGGGTTACCTTCATGAAGCGGCTGATCGAGATACGCAGTATTTGATAATGACCCCTTTTTGTTGAAAAATACATATATAAATATATGTGATAACCTCCCTGAGCGGTAAAATTATCTCCACACGCCAACTATTGCTGCCTGCCCAGTAACTAATAATTTAATATGGAGATGGTTGCATTTTCATTACGTAAGTTGAAAAGCAACCCATTAATTATTTTACCTACAAACATTCTTAACGATGTACGCGAAAAATTATATACGAAATCAAAAGAAAAATCTTGCCGGTTTTTCTTTTGTCCGCTTTTAAATAGAAAGCATCGTGGCGTCTGTTGGCTGGTGCGCCCTCCGGCATTAATTAGATGACAGTTATTCGGGCGGGAAAACCACTCACGTCTTCTTCTTCCCTTTACGTTATCTGGCACTTGTGTGTTGCCAGCTTTTATTAAAATCTCTTTATCTGTCGAGTGGCGGATCTACCGCTCGGCACTAGGTGGGTGTTTTGAGCTGCATAAAACAGTTGTTATTATTTAACGTTTTATGATTTTTCTTTCATTAAATTACAATATGCCTGATGTAACTATTTTTTACTGTGATTAATGTTTTCTAGTTGTTATATATGTCAATTTCGTAAACTTCATAGAGAGAAAAATCCAGTCCTTGTTTTATTTCAGTTCTTGGTTATACTATTTTAAATGCCTTTTACGGACCCATAAAACATAATGTTATTCACAACGCAAAAATACACAAAAATAACAACAAAAATACAAAAAAAACAATGTTTCTTTAAATAAGTACCTACTGTCTTTGCCCTGGCAGACGAAAAATGCTGTTCTGCTTGTGAAATATAACTGGGAAATCTTTGATTGGGAATATGTAAATTCATTTTTCAAGGCGCTATACAAAACTGGCTGAGTGTTTTTGAGTCAGCTACTCTCAGGTAAAATCCTGAAAAACGAAATCAAATAAAGAAAAGTCAGCTTCAGAGTGCAGTGGTTGGCGCGTTTGCCTATTATGCTTGTGGTACTCGGTTCGATCAGACATTCGACTGTTTATAAGGTATTACATTGCAGTAATTCATTGTTCCTGGAGTGGGACCTGAAGCGTAATACTTTTTACTTTACTTTCATGTAAGAGCTGATTCAGTAATACAGCATTTGGTTTACCAATTCAGTGCCTTATGCACCATCGGACACGGATACGGGCTTGATGATAATAAGGTACATGATAAATTACTCTTTTTTCAACTTGAATATATCGTCGGGATCGTAGAACAACGACGGATGTGTGAAAAATGCGTCATTGACTTAATTTTTATATTTGATCTTAAAAAGGTTATAAAATGAAGGCTTTATTTTCCAGGTTTGAAAAATAAAGCATATATATAACTAACCCAAGTATCAAATGATATAGTTTTGTACTGATCAAGTTATGACATAAAATATTAAAAAATCGCATGCGTCGTTGTTCTAGGTCCATGACGAATGACGATATATATCTTATTGTATTGAAAAACAGAATCGTAAAAAAAAACAACCTTTATCAGAGGGAAAAGATAGAAAACACTGCATGTTTTACTGAGGGTACCTACTCTTTTCACATTATTTAGAATAATAAAAGCGCTTCCCACTCAAGCCCCACTCTTCTCTTCCCATTGTCCCGTTAGTGTTGCCATAACGAGATATGGTCTCTTGTTTGTAATTTTCTCTGTGGTTTCCTTTTCAATTTTCAACAATTACGACTGCTTAATGAAAAGATAATGGTACTTGGATTGATCGTAATTTAGGGGTGTTTTAAGATGTTCGCTCATTGAATCAATCGATGCAAAATATAAGCAGTTATTGAAAAAAATTACAATGAAAAAAAAGCAAACGATATGGTTCATTTTATTCGTGGATGGCGGGTAGTAAAATGATTTTATTTCCCGTAAATTAATGTATTTAAATTTTTTTGAAATGGAATAGGTAATTGATTAAAAAAACCACCAGTTTTCAACAATTTTTTTTTGTAAAAATTAAATAAAAGCTGTCATAAAATACCAAATAATATAATTTCCAAATTTTTTTCGGCCACTCCTTTTGCCTTAATAGTAACGGGAATGAGGAAGTTCGGTGGTTTATATATTATTTGTAAATAGACTATCAAAGTAAGTAAGAAAAATAATGTTTATATGTAAAAAATATAAGTTATTATCCTTAAACACTATCCTGTCCTTTCTATAAAAAATGTTTTCTTACACGCCATAAAAATTAGAACATTTTAGTGTACGGTGAAGTTTCTCTAAAATGAATTTAAAAAAAGGACTATTTTATATGACGTCACAAGTTCTTCTAAATCAACCGATGATATGGTGTTGTGATAGATTTCCGGTTTCCTGAAAGCCAACCCACCAATCAGGACAACTCACCTGGTGACTGGTGACGTCACGTGCGGAGTAAATAAAAAATTGCAAAACTTTAAACCATCATAGCGATACGATTTTCAACAGAATTGCTGGAGAGAGTAGCTACCGATGACAATGAACCTCAGAACTGAGGAACGATGGAGTAGAACTGATACGATAGATACATAAAAACAAATAATTTCGGCTCAGTTCGATAGTAGTTTAACAATTTTAAAAAATCTCTGAAAATCCTTATTCAGAACGTATTTATAAACATTTAGACATCCTGTTTAATTTGTACTATTTACTATAATTATCAAATAACTATACGTAATATCAAAAGTAATTGTATTCGAGTTGGCTTTAAAGAAGTTTTTTTTGCGGGTGTTCTAAAATTATGAGTGAATGTTTTATTTGAACGAATATCATGGTATTGAAGGATTTTCTTCGTTTACAATGAGTAAGTATACACAGATAAACGTCGTGGTTCCGTTCCGAGAGACGCCGGGGTAAAAAAAATCGGCGTAAAATGAACACAAATATAATGGAAGATGGAAGATATAAGGTTGAGTTCTATGTCAAAATTCTAAGAACAATCTAACATGGTTATTTAATACATATCCTATATATATTCCAAATAAATTATAAATGTACTTAATAAATACAGTTTAAATTCGTTTACAAAATAAATAATAATCTCTTCATATAAATAATGATTTTTTTATGATAAATACTAACTCACCAGTTCGTCGGTACTAAATTAAATTCTCATACTTTTTTTTAAAAAAGCATCGTATTTCATTTGGTTTGATTGTTGCTTCCTTTCTGGCAGAATCATAGCATAAACCACAAATATTTGATTATTCTTCTAATTTTAATAATAATAAAGTAAAAAATATAATCATACCTTTTTATTTTTCTTTCTTTCTTTCTCGGAAACAGTTTCACACACACAATAGGCTTCTCGCGTACACGGTAATATAATAAAACAACGTGTAAAAGTGTGTCTGCTATTAGAATCGCGGCGCTTACTGTCGTCTGGTGTCGGCCAAGCCGGGGAATCTCACGACAGAACCAACCGGCGTAATTGTAAATCAGTGTAAATAGAACCGCCGCAAAACGACGTTTAACTGTACTTTAATTGAGTAATTTAGCATCTACCCTTTTGTATTTTTTCTCGGGATTATTCTTGGAGCTTCGTTTTGTAGTATGGTGAGTTTGTTTCAAATACATATGTCGTGGTTTAATAGAATAATGTGCTGCTGCGGTGGTCGGTGTGTGGTTCAGTGATTGTGTTGTAGGTGATTTTACATGAACCCATATCAACAAATCTTCTGGTTCTTTCCAAAAATTGAAATTGAAAATGTTTTGTTCTCTGCAATATTTTTCGTTATAGCTTTCGAGTGTATATATATTGTTTAAAAATGTTAATAATTCCTTTATACTTTAATAATAATTAGATTTAAGTTGACACTTTGTATCCCGGAGCCGTATAAACACGTGATAATATAACCACGCGTTGTGTCCCGGTCCCGTGTTTTCACGTGATTTACCAGGTGTCTAAAAAAGTGCATTTTATTGACATTTAGTGAGTTTTATTAGTACTTTTGCGCTGCTGGTAAACCTCGTGAAAACACGGGACCGGGACACAATGCGTGGTTTATTATAATCACGTGTTTACATGGCTCCAGGATACAAAGCACAAAAAAAAGGTATATGTGCGAACTTTGCAATGTGGCTCTCCATAGAAAAGATCGAATTCTTTCTCGTATTTAAATTAATTTGAAAAAATATGTTATTGAGAAATTTTGATAAAAAAATTGTAATGTTATTAAAAGTTTATATTAGTTCTTAAGATATAATGAACTAACTTAATAAAGCATAAATAAATAAAGGCCGATGTTGGCAAAACCATTACACTAAAATAACTCATTAAATTGTCTCAAATAAATATTAGAAGTTTCAATTGATTTAACTCAGTATTTTCATAATTATGACACTTTTAAGAAATCCTTCACAAAGCATGAAATTTTTCGAAAATGGGCCGGGCACAGGGTAAATTCTATGCGTATTCGGCCGGTGCTCAAAGTGTTTTAAAATTTGGAAAATTAAGTTAGTACTATTTTAAGACTACATAAAAAAATAAAATGTTTTTACATTAATGTCCCGACTTTTTTTTCGCACCACAACAAGCCCAGGAGTCCCAATTAATGTGGTTAAATACAGCACTGAACACGTGCACTTGAGAAAAATCACATGGAATTTATTGTTCTCACCGGGAATCGAACCCGGAACCTTCCGTTTGTGAGTCAAGCGTCTTGACCACTACACCACGGAGACCGCCTTGCTAGAAATTAAATGCGTGTCAATTTGTTACTTAGAATAAATTAAAGTTTTGAATGTTCTTTTTTTTACAGAACGGAGGATTGACAGGACGACCGTTGAAGATGACGCGATCTCCAATCGTTTTTTTGGAGCGGCAACACCAACCAGCGAAAATTCCATAGAAGAAGATGACATATCAGTGGGTGAAAATAGCAATGTCTCCGAAGATCGCCGAACGCATCCCGAAGACATTCGATCCACCGACTTCCACAATTTGAATTTCCCGAACCCCCGCCGGCTGAGCCAAAATGGCGGCTTCGACAGCTATTCCGGACAAAATGAGGAATTGGACGAAATGGCGAGACGCAACTACGAAGTGAACTTGAGATTACAAAACTTGAGCCAAGCGAGAGTCACGGATAGCATATATGGACACTCAATTGATCTGGCGAAGAGTTCAATTCAGAATCACATTCTCGGCTTTTCTTCTTCTTCGTTAGCGTCCCCAGGGCAGCATTCGGCAAATAATGATGGTGAAGGTATTTACCCATGTACATTTCTCAAAATCCTGTTTGACTTTATTTAACTTAAAATTATACGGCGAAATCTCGAAAATGTGCCAGCGAAATCATAAAAATAGTTTGCTATAAAAAACTTGTGTCCTAGGCAGTGATGGCTTTGCCTTTGCCTTTGATTTCCAATGTCCATTGAGTAAATGATCCCCCAAAATTTGCCCCGAATTAAAATAATAAAATTGACTTAAAATACATAATAAAGAAAGTATATACTGTAAGCCAATTAGATTGTTTAATATTTTTTTTTAAAACATTCATACCAATATAAAAGGACCTATTAATCTTTTTGTGTTTATAGACGTTATCTAGAATACTATTGTGCGCCGTCAAATATTCATGTTGTGTTGATGCGCGGGTCATTTATGTTACTGTCCCAAGGCTAATGTATTATCTCTAGATTTTATCATGAAAAAGAAAAAGATAAAACGTCCCGTGCTTACATGAACATCAAAACATTTTTCCCAAAATTAGTTCGAACACGGGAATTGTGTATTTTGTAAATTTGTGTGTCACATTGCAAAATCTATACAGGCATAGATATATTCACGTATTTTCACAAAAAAAAAGGTGTGAAAATTATTGCGAAATACATATGTAATATGTACGTAGGTACCTATTTAGAAAAAAAAATGACCTTCCCATTTTTAACCCCTTCAGCTGCCACTGGTCTTAAGCACTTATGCAATATTTCATTAAATTCGTAAATTTTAGAATTCACTTGAAAAACCAGCCAACGATGCCGACGGGTCATATGACGTCAAAAGTCCTGTCAATCCGTACTCATATACCCCCCTTAAAAATGTTTCCCCGCGCTGTTGCAAAAAGTTTAGGAAATCCACAGACATCATAGGATAATATAATGTCAACACGGTCAAAATGAAAGCGGGACGTATGAAAGTCCAAAACAAAATTCTTAATCTTTAAAAAAATAAAGCGGTGTCAAAATAAATTTATTTGACCCGCCCCGCCCGCCCGTTCCCTGTGACGTTACCGGCGCGGCGTTGCAAATCGCCCTTAATTAATCAATGCCTTTGCAACTGAAATGAATATTACCACGATTTTTTTAAATCTCCAAGTAAACTTTAACACATGAGAAAAAATTAAATCAGATATTAAGGTGAATGAGATAAATTTAAATGAAATATTGTGCATCCATCCATCAGGATCTCTGGAAAAGACAAAATATCGAGTACCCCGAGCCAAATTTACATATTAAAAAAAATTATAAATATATTTAATTGTAAAAGTAAACATGAATAAAAATTAAGATACATAAAAAAGAAATACACCTAATAAATACAAGTGACTTTTTGTGGCTTGTTGGTGAAGTTTACCTATGTAAATATAAATCCTACTTAAAAATAAATATCTTTACGTTAACAATTACTGTCAAAATAAGGAGCAGTAGTTAGACCCTATCCGCGCAATCAAAAATAATAATAAATAATAAGAAAAACAAATATATCATGAAAAAAATAATAAACACATAGATCAAAGTTAAACACATTATTTATAGAACATGAATAAAAAAACTCTTGACTTTTGATATAAAACATTCATTTAAGAGAAAGATTCGTAATCTTATTAGATCTAAACTAAAAGCTTTTAACAACGTTTTGAGTAGGACCACATGTTTGCAGACTGGCTGGATTTCCTCCGTAGGGAGTTATCTAACTTTGTTGCAACAAAGAGAGGGAAATGTGGATGTTTGTTTAAACATAAGCAGAATGTGTATGTCACACAGTGTGTAAAGTGGCCACTTAAACCAGCCATCTGACTACCGAATTATTTATATAAAAAAATCATTCGAAAGAAAGAGATGTAATCTAATCACTAAGCAAGGCACACATATCATTTTAATAAGATAAGAAGAGACATTGATTATCAGTAGCTCACTCACAAATAACTGTCGACGTGCTAATAAGCGACGTGATAACAATTTCTCACCATGGTTGTTTATCGTATTCGCGATCACAGTGGAACATCCGTGAACACCGAATATTAAATGTCAAAATATTTACGTTTTGCGACGTATAATCCTGCTGCGTAATCACATATTTGAATTTCACCGTTGTAAATATGGAAAATAATCCAAAACGGCTATTTTAATTTATTATTTATCATGCTATTCATTGCATTTAGCTGACGGTTGGCAAACCAAATATCATGAAAAGCAGTCACCATAGTAATTGTAATTTCATTTTCATTTTTTTGTACTAGATACTCCTTTTTATTTTGCAAATGCAATATATTGTATTATTTTTATAGTGAACGCCGATTTATCGCCAGCGAACTGTATTTCTTTACGAGGAAAACAAAAAACAAACCGACACGAGCGTTGACTTAGAGATTACACACGCGTTGACTTATAACTGCGATAACTTAAGCATATTATTCATTGTGATCACTCAAATGCTTAGCACGTCGATAGTTATTTGTGATTGAGCTACAGACGTTCATTTCCCAACCTCAGGTTACAGTGACTCGAGGGAGTTTTTTCACAGAGCATGTTAAAGGTTAAAAAAAGATTTTTAAAAGCATATTTTCTAATGAAATATGAACTCTATTTCTTCTTCAAAGCAGACTATACTTTAGGGAATAAAGTGATAATTGATTATATGATATGTCAGAGTAGTTTGATATACAATATTTTATCGTTTATTAGCCGGACGAGGAAGGAAGCCAAGAAGAAGGCGAACGGCCTTTACACACGCTCAGCTCGCGTACTTGGAGAGAAAATTCCGATGCCAAAAATATCTGTCGGTGGCCGATCGAGGAGACGTCGCAGACACCTTAAGCCTCAGTGAGACGCAAGTTAAAACCTGGTATCAGAACAGAAGGTAAAAAAATATTTTGCGGACTCAATCTGGATCCATATAATAAATATATTTAAACTTATATTAGTAAAAAAAAGATTTTCCGAAACGCTAGATTAAAAATGGTGGGTTCCCTGCAACTTAATCATAATGGTCGCTAAGGTCGATAAAAATCAACGCGATAAAAGTTTTTCACCGCGCTTCTTTACCGTTTTGCCGATTCCAATGGAACGTTGAATTAAATTTATCGATCGGGGATTATGATATTTTTAAAAGTATTGCCACACTTCAAGGAAAGAAAACATTGCAAAGTGAAATAGCTCCGCCACACTATGCTCCTTGCGCTGCTTATCACTTTGCTCCTCGCACTGCCACCCTCTCGCCCGATGTTGCCCTCTCTGCCGCACACTGCTGTACTCGCGCAATTAATCGCGACGCTCCGCACTTGTCATTTGTCTTTCTATACAATGGACGATGAAATTGTAGCAGCGTGCGAGCTATGCATTTTAGTATAGCTAATTATATCAATGTCATACAAAGAAATACACATCATTTAAAAATTAAGCGTGCGTCTTGTATGAACGCTTATGTGGCCAGTCACTCGCGCTCATTTTGCCGGTCCTTAGACTCACGCTCAAAAACCGACAAAATAGGGAGCGGTGGGCACGATGAGGAGCATGACGTATGGCATGATGAGGAATGTTGCCACACTACGTCTCTGCCCCCTTTCATGGTTACTTCGCATGCCACTCGTCGAGTGTGTGGCAGGCCCATAAAACAAACGAGTGAAACTTGACTCACGTTGACTTTGATGCTTTGACGTTTGCCCACGATAAACGAATCTTTCTAATGGGCATGCGCGAGTTTATTATCGCGACTTTCTTCCATCGTAATCGGTCAAGTTGCTCAAGGACTTTTAATAGACGTTGATCTGTGATTGAGCTTTCGGTCGCTCCCCGAATGACAAATCATTTCGGAGAGCGAAAAGTCGGATATTTTTATTTATATTGCAACACCTCGGGCGATTGACGCCACTCCTTTCACCGGCAGTATAAAAGTGTTTACATTATATGTAGAATGACACAAGTTTCTCTTCCAGAACAAAATGGAAGCGACAGAACCAGCTACGCTTGGAACAGCTTCGCCAACAAGCGGGGGCTAACCAAGGAGGGGTCGGGTCTACGGACAGGCCCCAACAGGGGGCCCAGGACAAGATAATGGGCCCCTGCTGTCCTCT
Source organism: Micrasema longulum (assembly GCF_059751315.1). NCBI lineage: Eukaryota > Metazoa > Arthropoda > Insecta > Trichoptera > Brachycentridae > Micrasema > Micrasema longulum. Next base: position 238 of record NW_028280481.1, on the reverse strand, counting down.
TCTGTCACAGGCCGCGGCCATATTCAGGAACGTCGCTTACATAGGCCACGGTTGCCCTATGTAAGTAACAACAAAATGGTCGCCGGCGACCTGAAAAATTTAAAGTTTTATTTTACGATGTGATTTTTTATTTTAATTCGCACCCAATAGAATATAGAGCTCTGCATAATTCACAAATTACAACGTTTTTAACAAAATATGTCAATTAAAATTTTTCCATCCTTTTTACAGCAAAATA